>NC_143033.1:5445000-5662500 GCF_057628025.1 Oncorhynchus mykiss | reverse complement strand
CACCATTTTATTTTTTTATTTTTTATTTTACCTTTATTTAACCAGGCAAGTCAGTTAAGAACAAATTCTTATTTTCAATGACGGCCTGGGAACAGTGGGTTAACTGCCTGTTCAGGGGCAGAACGACAGATTTGTACCTTGTCAGCTCGGGGGTTTGAACTCGCAACCTTCCGCAACCTTCCGGTTACTAGTCCAACACTCTAACCACTAGGCTACCCTGCCGCCCCATGAGGCCAATGGTGACATTAAAGCGATTACATAGTTGAATGGCTGTGATAGGAGAAAGCTAAGGATGGATCAACAACATTGTAGTTACTCCACAACACTAACCTAATTGACAGTGTGAAAAGGAAGCCAGTACAGAATAAAACATATTCAAAAAAACATGTATCCTGTTTGCAACAAGACACTTAATTAATACTACAAAAAATGTGGCAAAGAAATTATATTTTTGTCCTTGGGGCAAATCCAACACATCACTGAGTACCACTCTTCATATTTTCAAGCATAGTGGTGGCTGCATCATGTTATGGGTATGCTTGTCATTGGCAAGGACTAGGGAGTTATTTAGGATAAAAATAAACAGAATACAGCTATGACCACAGGCAAAATCCTAGAGGAAAACCTGGTTCAGTCTGCTTCCAAACAGACACTGGAAGATGAATTCACCTTTCAGGAGGACAATAACCTCAAACAGAAGGCCACATCTACACTGCAGTTGCTCACCAAGACGACATTGAATTTTCCTGAGTGGCCTAGTTACAGTGACTTAAATCTCTTCACAAAAAAATACAGTTTTATATCTTTATGTTTGAAGCCTGAAATGTGGCAAAAGGTCGCAAAGTTCAAGGGGGCCAAATATTTTCGCAATGGAATGTATATATATATATATATATATATATATATATATATATATATATATATAGTATAAAAATATACTTAATCAGTAGATTGATAAATCAAAACAGGTATTTCACAGAGAACTGATGGAATTCCCTTATCTAACTAGATTGACATGAAAATCCCTTAATCTAACTATATTGACACGAAAATCACTTAATCTAACTATATTGACATGAAAATCACCTCAGAGCATTTATGAAGAGCCAAACACAAACATCCACTTTAAAATCAAGCGCCTCTGTGCCGCGTTAGAAAACATATCAAACGAGATGACAGCGTGTCTGAATATAAGACCTGAAGATAACCCTGCAGAAGAAAAACAAACAAAACAGCAAACACCACCAGCATGGGCCTTTGTTTTTGTCTTCGCTGGTGACCTTCGTGATCCATACACACAAAATAAAAAAAACAGGTTATTGTAGGGTCAGGGGTTTCGTGAGAGTGATGTGTGTAACACTCTTGTTATGGGTGGCTGTTTTTTCCCCTCTCCGACATGTTTTTATATTATACTGTACTGTAATGCGACGCTGTTAAAAATAAAAGTTGCTGTAAGTGTACGGTACAGGCTACTGGTTGAAGGGAAAGTTAATGGGTTTTTAAAAGCTGAATTGTGGTGTTAAAGACCATAATTTGAGACTATAACTCACGTGGGATTTTTACTCAAAGCCTCTTGGTTGCTAATGACCTGAATTTCCTGCTACACCACCAGATTTGGCCAGAGATTTAACGATAAGAATATATTTCTGCAAATTTGAAACAACAAAAAAGTTGCCCAGAATCAAGTCAATAATTGTCTGATTATCTGACAACACGAATGTAAAAATAGCAGTTCTCAGGGACACTTGATGTGAAGTGGAGACAGTTCAGGTCAGGTGGATGTTGTGATGTTATGGCAGGCATGGTCAGGTGGATGTTGTGATGTTATGGTAGGCATGGTCAGGTGGATGTTGTGATGTTATGGTAGGCATGGTCAGGTGGATGTTGTGATGTTATGGTAGGCATGGTCAGGTGGATGTTGTGATGTTATGGTAGGCATGGTCAGGTGGATGTTGTGATGTTATGGTAGGCATGGTCAGGTGGATGTTGTGATGTTATGGTAGGCATGGTCAGGTGGATGTTGTGATGTTATGGTAGGCATGGTCAGGTGGATGTTGTGATGTTATGGTAGGCATGGTCAGGTGGATGTTGTGATGTTATGGTAGGCATGGTCAGGTGGATGTTGTGATGTTATGGTAGACATGGTCAGGTGGATGTTGTGATGTTATGGTAGGCATGGTCAGGTGGATGTTGTGATGTTATGGTAGGCATGGTCAGGTGGATGTTGTGATGTTATGGCAGGCATGGTCAGGTGGATGTTGTGATGTTATGGTAGGCATGGTCAGGTGGATGTTGTGATGTTATGGTAGGCATGGTCAGGTGGATGTTGTGATGTTATGGTAGGCATGGTCAGGTGGATGTTGTGATGTTATGGTAGGCATGGTCAGGTGGATGTTGTGATGTTATGGTAGGCATGGTCAGGTGGATGTTGTGATGTTATGGTAGGCATGGTCAGGTGGATGTTGTGATGTTATGGTAGGCATGGTCAGGTGGATGTTGTGATGTTATGGTAGGCATGGTCAGGTGGATGTTGTGATGTGATGGTAGGCATGGTCAGGTGGATGTTGTGATGTTATGGTAGGCATGGTCAGGTGGATGTTGTGATGTTATGGTAGGCATGGTCAGGTGGATGTTGTGATGTTATGGTAGGCATGGTCAGGTGGATGTTGTGATGTTATGGTAGGCATGGTCAGGTGGATGTTGTGATGTTATGGTAGGCATGGTCAGGTGGATGTTGTGATGTTATGGTAGGCATGGTCAGGTGGATGTTGTGATGTTATGGTAGGCATGGTCAGGTGGATGTTGTGATGTTATGGTAGGCATGGTCAGGTGGATGTTGTGATGTTATGGTAGGCATGGTCAGGTGGATGTTGTGATGTTATGGTAGGCATGGTCAGGTGGATGTTGTGATGTTATGGTAGGCATGGTCAGGTGGATGTTGTGATGCTATGGTAGGCATGGTCAGGTGGATGTTGTGATGTTATGGTAGGCATGGTCAGGTGGATGTTGTGATGTTATGGTAGACATGGTCAGGTGGATGTTGTGATGCTATGGTAGGCATGGTCAGGTGGATGTTGTGATGTTATGGTAGGCATGGTCAGGTGGATGTTGTGATGTTATGGTAGGCATGGTCAGGTGGATGTTGTGATGTTATGGTAGGCATGGTCAGGTGGATGTTGTGATGTTATGGTAGGCATGGTCAGGTGGATGTTGTGATGCTATGGTAGGCATGGTCAGGTGGATGTTGTGATGTTATGGTAGGCATGGTCAGGTGGATGTTGTGATGTTATGGTAGACATGGTCAGGTGGATGTTGTGATGCTATGGTAGGCATGGTCAGGTGGATGTTGTGATGTTATGGTAGGCATGGTCAGGTGGATGTTGTGATGTTATGGTAGGCATGGTCAGGTGGATGTTGTGATGTTATGGTAGGCATGGTCAGGTGGATGTTGTGATGTTATGGTAGGCATGGTCAGGTGGATGTTGTGATGTTATGGTAGGCATGGTCAGGTGGATGTTGTGATGTTATGGTAGGCATGGTCAGGTGGATGTTGTGATGTTATGGTAGGCATGGTCAGGTGGATGTTGTGATGCTATGGTAGGCATGGTCAGGTGGATGTTGTGATGCTATGGTAGGCATGGTCAGGTGGATGTTGTGATGCTATGGTAGGCATGGTCAGGTGGATGTTGTGATGCTATGGTAGGCATGGTCAGGTGGATGTTGTGATGTTATGGTAGGCATGGTCAGGTGGATGTTGTGATGTTATGGTAGGCATGGTCAGGTGGATGTTGTGATGTTATGGTAGGCATGGTCAGGTGGATGTTGTGATGTTATGGTAGGCATGGTCAGGTGGATGTTGTGATGTGATGGTAGGCATGGTCAGGTGGATGTTGTGATGTTATGGTAGGCATGGTCAGGTGGATGTTGTGATGTGATGGTAGGCATGGTCAGGTGGATGTTGTGATGTGATGGTAGGCATGGTCAGGTGGATGTTGTGATGTTATGGTAGGCATGGTCAGGTGGATGTTGTGATGCTATGGTAGGCATGGTCAGGTGGATGTTGTGATGGGGATTTGAACTTGCTTTTTGGACAGAAGTACATTCATGTTTCAGCAGTTCAACACCACAAACATTTTAACTACCAAGAACAGACAGTTCAGTCGGAAAGTATTCAAACCCCTTATTCCACAGTTTTTTTTTACCTTACAGCCTTATTCTAAAATCGAGTAAACTAACATTTTTCTTCATAAATCTACACAACATACCCCATAATGACAAAGCGAAAAAAGGTTTTTAGAAAATTTGCTGTTTCATTTAGATTTTTTTTGCAAATGTATTAAAAATCAAACTGAAAATACCGTATTTACATAAGCATTCAGACCCTTTGCTGTGAGACTAACTTGAGCTTAGGTGCATCCTAATTCCATTGATCATTCTTGAGATGTTTCTACAACTTGATTGGTGTCACGTTCGTTGTACGGAGGAGACCAAGGCGCAGCTTGATTTATGTTACATGTTATATATTTAATGAAGACGGACACTAAACGAACTACAAAAACAACAAACCGACCGTGAAGCTATCCAGGCAACTAGACATAGACAATAACCCACCAAATACCCAAGGCAGATGGCTGCCTAAATATGGTTCCAAATCAGAGACAACGATAAACAGCTGCCTCTAATTGAGAACCAATCTAGGCAACCATAGACATACATGAACAACTAGATGGTATACAACCCCATAAACCTACAAAACCCCTAGACAGTACAAACACACATACATTACCCATGTCACACCCTGACCTAACCAAAACAATAAAGAAAACAAAGAATACTAAGGTCAGGGCGTGACAAATGGAGTCCATCTGTAGTAAATTCAATTGATTGATTGGACATGATTTGGAAAGGCACACATCTGTCTTTATAAGGTCCCACAGTTGACAGTGCATGTCAGAGCAAAAAACTGAGCAACTGGGGAAGAAGGGAATTGGTCAGGGAGGTGACAGAGCTCAAGTTTCTATGTGGAGATGAACCTTCCAGAAGGACAACCATCTCTGCACCACTCCACCAATCACCTAAAGGATTCTCAGACCATGAGGAACAAGATCCTCTGGTCTGATGAAACCAAGATTGAAGTCTTTGGCCTGAATGCCAAGTGTCACATCTGGAGGAAACCTGGCACCATCCCTACAGTGAAGCGTGGTGGTAGCAGCAAGCTGTGGGGATGTTTTTCAATGGCAGGGACTGGGAGACTAGTCAGGATCGAGGGAAAGCTGAATGGAGCAAAGTACAGAGAGAACCTGTTTTTATTTTGTCATTATGGGGAATTGTGTGTAGATTGATGATGTAAAAAAAAACTATTTCTGAATACTTTCCGAATGCACTGTATATCCACAAACTCAGAATTAGGGTACAGTGTTGTTCCCTGGGGAAATGTAAGTGCGGGCGATGTACCGGGAAGGACCATTTTCATATTTTGGGGTGTGGTCTAAAATTTGTATATTTGTGCCAACCGTCAGTCAAAGTGTTGTACCAGTTTAAGTGTAAGAGCCTGTAACATTAAAGCGCTGCACTGGTAAAAGGCATCTTAAAGTAACATTCCTGTTCCTAACCCTGGCAGTTATTCTGAGCGCAAAGTGTCGGAATCTACTCCTGCTCCATTAGATTATTAGGTTTTAAACATCCCTATGTAAGCCAGATTAATGTGACTTGATGCTGGTTTTGCTTACACTGATCACCAGTGTCCAAAACATGGTGATGGCTGGTCACCAGTAAAAACACAACCAAGGCTGGTCACCAGCAAGAACACAATGAATGCTGGTTCACCAGACTGTTCTAGTACCCGTGCCAATTCATTGACATGTTGAAGAGAGTGGGCTTAAGCTAAATCCCAATCTCACCCCCACGGCCCTGTGGAATGAAATGTGTGTGTTTTTTTTGCCAATTTTAACTGCACACTTGTTGATTGTGTACATGGGTTTTCTAATGTCGTATTTTTTACCCCCAACACCACTTTCCATCAATTTGTATAGCAGACCCTCATGCCAAAATGAGTCTAAGGCTTTTTTGTAATCAACAAAGCACGAGAAGACTTTGCCTTCATTTTGGTTTTTGTATGTTTGTCAATTAGGGTGTGTAGGTTGAATACGTGGTCTGTCGTACGGTAATTTGGTAAAAAGACAATTGAACATTTTGCTCAGTACAGTTTTTATCACTGAGGAAATGTACAAAAGTCTGCTGTTAATGATAATGCAGAGGATTTTCCCAAGGTTGCTGTTGACGCATATCCAATGGTAGGTATTGGGATCAAATTTGTCTCCACTTTTGTGGATTGGTGTGATCTGTACTTGGTTCCAAATATTGGGGAAAACGCCAGAGCTGAGGATGATGTTAAAGAGTTTTAGTATAGCCAACTGGAATTTGTGGTCTGTATATTTTATAATTTCATAGGATACCGTCAACACTACAGGCCTTTTAGGGTTGGAGGGTTTGTATTTTGTTCTGTAGTTCAATCAATGTAATTGCAGAATCCAGTGGGTTATGGTAGTCTTTAACAGCTGATTCTAAGATTTGTAATTGATCATGTATGTTTTGCTGTTTGTACTTTGTTAGAAAATATTGAAGAAGTGGTTTAATGTTTTGTCCAGGAAGATGTCTAAAAGGGATTGAATTTTTTGTCACCTAATTGTTTTTTGGTAGATTTCTACACTACTTTCCTTCCATCTGTAGCGTTTCCTGTAGCGTTTCTAATATTGTTCAGTACCTTTGGCTTTGAAGCCTCATGATTGCGTATTGCTTTGTTCAGGGTTCTCTCTTTATCTCCAGCTTTCTCTTTATTTCCCTCTCTCTCTATCTTTATCCATCTCTCTCCCCTTCCATTCCCCCTGCTATCTGCAGCCAAGCAGAAAATAGGGAGCCGCTCAGCCAATCACTAACATGTTGCTACTATCTGACACATGGGGATGCAGTTTAAGTGTGTGTGCCCTTACACATTTTTTGGGGGGTGAAAAAAATCCAGTGAAAAAAAAAATACATGTGCTTTTCAGACACATGTGTGAACACGTGTCACATGAAAAAAATAATCTAATGAAATAAAAAAAAATTTGAACAACTCCAGAGTCATGGTTTTTGGACATGTTTTAAGTTTTACATCGATTTTCGGAAAGACCCCTTGACTTTTTTTCCACATTTTGTTACGTTACAGCTGTATTCTAAAAATGGATGAAATATTATTTGACCTCATCAACCCCAAGTGGCGCAGCGGTTTAAGGCATTTCAGTGCAAGAGGTGTCACTAAACCTGGTTCAATCCTGGGCTGAATCACAAACGGCCGTGATTGGGAGTCCAATAGGGCGGTGCACAAAAATAATGACAAAACTAAAACAGGTTGGTATATATTTTTGCATATGTGTAAAAAATATATAAATGAAATATCACATTACATAAGTATTCAGGAATTTTACTCAGCAATTTGTTGAAGCACCTTTGGCCGTGAAGACAGCCTTGAGTCTTCTTGGTTATGACGCTACAAGCTTGCCACACCTGTATTTGGGGAGTTTTTCCCATTCTTCTCTGCAGATCCCCTCAAGCTCTGTCAGATTGGATGGGGAGCGTCGCTGCACAGCTATTTTCAGAAATCTCCAGAGATTTTTGATTGGGTTCAAGTCCGGGTTCTGGCTGGGGTACACAAGGACATTCAGAGACTTGTCCCGAAGTTACTCCTGTGTTGTCTTGGCTGTGTGCTTAGGGTCGTTGTCCTGTTGGAAGGTGAACTTTCGCCCCAGTCTGAGGTCCTGAGCACTCTGGAGCAGGTTTACATCAAGGATCTCTCTCTGTACTTTGCTTCGTTCATTGTTCCCTCAATCCTGACTAGTCTCCCAGTCCCTGCCGCTGAAAAACATCCCCACTGCATGATGCTGACACCACCATGATTCACCGTAGGGACGGTATCAGGTTTCCTCCAGATGTGATACTTGGCATTTAGACCAAAGAGTTCAATCTTGGTTTTCATCAGACCAGATAATCTTATTTCTCATGTTCTGAGAGTCCTTCAGGTGCCTTTTGGCAAACACCATGCGGGCTGTCATGTGCCTTTTACTGAGGAATGGCTTCCATCTGGCCACTCTACCATAATGGCCTGATTGGTGGAGTGCTGCAAAGATGGTTATCCTTTTGAAAGGTTCTCCCATCTCCACAGAAGAACTCTGGAACACTATCAGAGTGACAATCGGCTTCTTGGTCACCTCCGCGACCAAGGCCCTTCTCCCCCAATTGATCAGTTTGGCCGAGTGGCCAGGTCTAGGAAGATTCTTAGTGGTTCCAAACTTCTTTCATTTATGGAGGCCACTGTGTTGCTGTGTTGTTGAAATGTTTTGGCACCCTTCTTCAGATCTGTGCCTCGACACAATTATGTCTCGGATCTCTACTGACAATTCCTTCGACCTCATGGCTTGGTTTTTGCTCTGACATGCACTGTCAACTGTGAGACATTAAATGTGACTTGTTTCAGGAAACTAGGCGAATGTTGAACGTCACTACTTCAAAGGGTCGCCATTTCAACATATTTTTTTTTTTTTACCTAAATGTGTTTTTTTTTGCCTTCTGGAACATGTGAAATTTTATGTGCTTTAAATATAACAAACTTGTATCTGTAAATACTAATACAATTGTTAAATTAGGAGCCTAGTTGGATTATTCATGGAAAAGTCAGCAACCTTCCCGCTAGCCATGATTGGCTGAGATAATGAGTGGGCTAGCCATGATTGGCTGAGATAATGAGTGGGCTAGCCATGATTGGCTGAGATAATGAGTGGGCTAGCCATGATTGGCTGAGATAATGAGTGGGCTAGCCATGATTGGCTGAGATAGCCATATTTGGTAATATACTAAGTCCATATTATGGTAAGAACAGCTCAAATAAGCAAAAAGAAACAACAGTCCATCATTACTTTAAGACATGAAGGTCAGTCAATCCGTAACATTTCAAGAACTTTAAAAGTTTCTTCAAGTGCAGTCGCAAAAACCATCAAGCGCTATGATTAAATTGGCTCTCATGAGGACCGCCACAGGAAAGGAAGATCCAGAGTTACCTCTGCTGCAGAGGATACATTCATTAGAGTTACCAGCCTCAGAAATTGCAGCCCAAATAAATGCTTCACAGAGTTCAAGTAACAGAAACATCTCAACATCAAATGTTCAGAAGAGACTGCGTGAATCAGTCCTTCATGGTTGAAATTGCTGCAAAGAAACCACTTCTAAAGGACACCAATAATAAGAAGAGACTGGCTTGGGCCAAGAAATACGAGCAATGAACATTAGACCGGTGGAAATCTGTTCTTGGTCTGTCCTTGGATGATCTCTGCATGTGTAGTTCCAACCGTGAAGCATGGAAGAGGAGGTGTGTTGTGTGGGGGTGCTTTGCTGGTGACACTGTCTGTGATTTATTTAGAATTCAATGCACACTTAACCAGCATGGCTACCCAAGCATTCTGCAGTGATACGCCATCCCATCTGGTTTGCACTTAGTGGAACTATCATTTGTTTTTCAGGCTAGGTAAGGGCTGTTTTGACCAAGAAGGAGAGTGTTGAGTGCTGCATCAGATGACCTGGCCTCCACAATCACCTGACCTCAATCCAATTGAGGTAGTTTGAGATGAGTTGGACCTCAGAGTGAAATAAAAGCAGCCAACAAATGCTAAGCATATATATAAAATCTATTTTGAAAGATCTCAAATATAAAATACATTTCGATTTTATTTTTTTAAATTTGGTTACTACATGATTCCATACGTGTTATTTCATAGTTTTAATGTCTTCACTATTATTATACAATGTAGAAAATAGTAAAAATAAAGAAAAACCCTTGAATTAGATTGACCAAACTTTTGACTGGTACTAAATGTAAATAATGTATTTCTGTAGCTTTTAAAAAAAATATGCATATTTGCAAAAATGTCTAAAAACCTGTTTCGCTTTGTTATTATGGGGTATTGTGGTAGATTGATGAGGATTTTTTTTTTTTACATTTAATCCATTTTAGAATAATGCTGTAAAGTCAAGGTGTCTGAATACTTTCCGAATGCATTGTAAATTCCAGTTGTACTGTACATCAAAAGGCCTTTTAAAAAGCAGCTATGAATACCAGGCCTGGTTTCCCAGATTTCTCATAGTGTTCTATTGTTTCCATGACATGAATAATATCATCACTTTTAATTCTATGACCCCCCTTTTATTGCACTGGTTCCCGACGGACTCACACACTGACACTGCAACACTGACACTGCAACACTGACACTGCAACACTGACACTGAAACACTGACACTACAACACACACTACCCACACACTGACACTGCAACACTGACACTGACACTACAACACTGACACTACAACATACACACTGCAACACTGACACTGCAACACTGACACTACAACACACACTACCCACACACTGACACTGCAACACTGACACTACAACACTGACACTACAACATACACACTGCAACACTGACACTGCAACACTGACACTGCAACACTGACACTGCAACACTGACACTACAACACTGACACTGCAACACTGACACTACAACACTGACACTGCACCACTGACACTGCAACATACACACTGCAATACTGACACTACAACATACACACTGCAACACTGACACTACAACATACACACTGCAACACTGACACTGCAACACTGACACTACAACACTGACACTGCAACACTGACACTACAACACTGACACTGCAACACTGACACTACAACACTGACACTGCACCACTGACACTACAACATACACACTGCAACACTGACACTACAACACTGACACTGCAACACTGACACTACAACACTGACACTGCAACACTGACACTGCAACACTGACACTGCAACACTGACACTGCAACACTGACACTACAACACACACTACCCACACACTGACACTGCAACACTGACACTACAACACTGACACTGCAACACTGACACTACAACACACACTACCCACACACTGACACTGCAACACTGACACTACAACACTGACACTACAACATACACACTGCAACACTGACACTGCAACACTGACACTGCAACACTGACACTGCAACACTGACACTACAACACACACTACCCACACACTGACACTGCAACACTGACACTACAACACTGACACTACAACATACACACTGCAACACTGACACTGCAACACTGACACTACAACACTGACACTACAACATACACACTGCAACACTCACAGACAGATGCTACACTGACACTGACACTGCAACACACACACACAGACAAAACACACACTTTCGGTACTTTTCACATACGCTGCTGCTACTCTATCGGGATCGCCTAGTCAATTTTACCCCTATCTACATGTTCGTACTTCCTCCATTACCTTGTTCCCTTGCACATTGACTCAGTACTGGTTTTCCTTGTATATAGCCTCGTTATTGTTATTTTACTGTGTTACCATGATTTGGATATTTGATTCTCTTCCAATGTATATTTATTATACATTTCTCACAATCTCAGAATATTGACTGTTCAACAACAAATTGACTGTCAAATGTAAAATGTAAAAAATAAAGATTGTGTTAACAGCTGCATTTTCTGTGATTAATCACGATTAACTGCAAATTCAGAATTTGCTCAAATTTAGCTGTAATTTATGATTTTTTGTAAATGTAAAAAGCTTTATATATTTATATTGACGCCTTGATTTTGTCCTAAGTAATGTGGGAAGCTTGCGGAAGGCTACCCAAAATATTTGACCCAAGTTAAACAATTTAAAGGCAGTGCTACCAAATACTAATTGAGTGTATGTAAACCTCTGACCCACTGGGAATATGATGAAAGAAATAAAAGTTGAAATAAACAATTCTCTCTACTATTATTCTGACATTTCACATTCTTAAAATAAAGTGGTGATTCTAACTGACCTAAGACAGGGATTTTTTTACTAGGATTAAATGTCAGGAATTGTGAAAAACTAAGTTTAAATGTATTTAGCTAAGGTGTATGTAAACTTCCGACTTCAACTGTATGTGGACACCCGTTCAAATGAATGGATGCAGCTATTTCAGCCAGACCCGTTGCTGACAGGTGTATAAAATTAAGCACACAACCATGCAATCTCCATAGACAAACATTGGCAGTAGAAGGGCCTTACTGAAGAGCTCAGTGCCTCTGAAAGTAATGTCAGTACAAGAACTGTTCATCGGGAGCTTCATGAAATGGGTTTCCATGGCTGAGCAGCCGCACACAAGTCTAAGATCACCAATGCGTAATGCCAAGCCTCGGCTGGAGTGGTGTAAAGCTCGCCGCCACTGGAATCTGGAGCAGTGGAAACGCCTTCTCTGGAGTGATGAATCACGCTTCACCATCTGGCAGTCTGACTGACAAATCTGGGTTTGGCGGATGCCAGGAGAACGCTACCTGTCCCAGCACACACAGTTTGGTGGAGGAGAAATAATGGTCAGGGGCTGTTTTTCATAGTTCAGGCCCCTTAGTTCCAGTGAAGGGATCTTAACGCTACAGAATACAATGACATTCTAGATGATTCTGTGCTTCCAACTTTGTGGTAACAGTTTGGGGAAGGCCCTTTCCTGTTTCAGAATGAAAATGCCCCCGTGCACAAAGCAAGGTCCATACAGAAATGGTTTGTTGAGATCGGTGTGGAAGAACTTGAGTGGCTTGCAAAGAGCCCTGATCTCAACCCCATCGAAACACCTTTTGGGATGAATTGGAAAGCAGACTGCGAGCCAGGCCTAATCGCCCAACAATCAGTGCCCCGACCTCACCAATGCTCTGGTGCCTGAATAGAAGCAAGTCCAAACACAGCAATGTTCCAACATCTAGTGGAAAGCCTTCCCAGAAAAAGTGGAGGTTGTTATAGGACCAACTCCATGATTTTGGAAAAAAGATGTTCGACGAGCAAGTGTCCACATACACGACCAAAAAGTGTCTGTTTCAAAGTATAAAATATGTACTTTTAGTAAGAAGCACATTCACACATTTTCAAATCCCTTTTAGGCCTGCGTATTCAATGTAAGAGAAAAAACCAATGGAACGCTAACAATAACAGAAGCTAAAAAGATCTGCATGGCTAGCATGAAATGTAAGGTTACCTATCGCATGTTATTATTAAGCTAGCCAGCGGTTAGCAATTAGCATGCAACCATTAGATCTACATTAGATCTCTGAATTCTACAATCATGGTAACAATGACACCTGGAGAGTGTCGGCCCCTCGATTCTGAACAAGGCTGTAAACAAAGCCTGACATATTCACGTTACAAAGCCCAGACAGTTGAGTGTGTCCGGGTTTGTGACGTCTTTTAATAATTGAAATGCAATCTCCGTAAAATATGCTATTGCTTTATTGTGTTCAGGGCTTAGCAGGATGAAGACAGCAGGAGAGAGAAAGAGGAACAAGTTGAGATAGGGAGGGAGAGAGAGTCGGGCGGCAGAAGAGGCGACACGGGACACTGATGATTTTATCCCTGTCACTCACCAAGCCACAGATAAGCTCTTTTGCATTCCTAAAGAAATTCCCCCATCCAGTTTTACTCAGGAGAGAGAGAGAGAGAGACAAGCCTGAATGTTCTGTTATCAACTAATCTGACAGACAGTTGCGAAATCGAAAGACATAACAGAAAGAAAGGGGAAAATGGAGGAATGGAGGGAGGACATATTAGCGCGTCTTTTGATAGTTTAAAAAGATAGAAAGGGATAAGCTCCGTTAATGTCGAATATCAAAGAGGAAGGAGGTTCATTACATAGACGAGGGGAGGAAAAATGTTAATAGCATTTTACTGATCTAATTAACCGCAAACTTAGAGTACGAGGTTATAGAACGAGGTTAGAGAACCAGGTTAGAGAACGAGGTTAGAGTACGAGGTTAGAATACGAGGTTAGAGAACGAGGTTAGAGAACGAGGTTAGAGAACGAGGTTAGAGAACGAGGTTAGAATACGAGGTTAGAGTACTAGGGCCAAATTACAGCCATCTACACTACATTACAGCCATCCTCTACACTACAGCCATCCTCTACACTACAGCCATCCTCTACACTACAGCCATCCTCTACATTACAGCCATCCTCGACACTACAGCCACCCTCGACACTACAGCCATGCTCTACACTACAGCCATCATCTAAACTACAGCCATCCTCTACATTACAGCCATCCTCGACACTACAGCAATCCTCTACACTACAGCCATCCTCGACATTACAGCCATCCTCTACACTACAGCCATCCTCTACATTACAGCCAGCCATCCTCTACACTACAGCCATCCTCTAAACTACAGCCATCCTCTACATTACAGCCATCCTCGACATTACAGCCATCGTCGACACTACAGCCATCCTCTACACTACAGCCATCCTCTACATTACAGCCAGCCATCCTCTACATTACAGCCATCCTCTACATTACAGCCATCCTCTACACTACAGCCATCCATCCTCTACATTACAGCCATCCATCCTCTACATTACAGCCATCCGTCCTCTACACTACAGCCATCCTCTACACTACAGCCATCCTCTACACTACAGCCATCCATCCTCTACACTACAGCCATCCTCTACACTACAGCCATCCTCTACACTACAGCCATCATCTACCCTACAGCCATCCTCTACACTACAGCCATCCTCTACACTACAGCCAGCCATCCTCTACACTACAGCCATCATCTACCCTACAGCCATCCTCTACACTACAGCCATCCATCCTCTACACTACAGCCAGCCATCCTCTACACTACAGCCATCATCTACCCTACAGCCATCCTCTACACTACAGCCATCCTCTACACTACAGCCATCCTCTACACTACAGCCATCCTCTACACTACAGCCATCCTCTACACTACAGCCATGCTCTACACTACAGCCATCATCTACCCTACAGCCATCCTCTACACTACAGCCTGCTCTACACTACAGCCATCATCTACCCTACAGCCATCCTCTACACTACAGCCATCCATCCTCTACACTACAGCCAGCCATCCTCTACACTACAGCCATCATCTACCCTACAGCCATCCTCTACACTACAGCCATCCTCTACACTACAGCCATCCTCTACACTACAGCCATCCTCTACACTACAGCCATCCATCCTCTACACTACAGCCATCCATCCTCTACACTACAGCCATCCATCCTCTACACTACAGCCATCCTCTACACTACAGCCATCCTCTACACTACAGCCATCCATCCTCTACATTACAGCCATCCTCTACATTACATCCATCCTCTACACTACAGCCATCCTCTACACTACAGCCATCCATCCTCTACACTACAGCCATCCTCTACATTACAGCCATCCTCTACACTACAGCCATCCTCTACATTACAGCCATCCTCTACACTACAGCCATCCATCCTCTACACTACAGCCATCCTCTACACTACAGCCATCCTCTACACTACAGCCATCCTCTACAGCAGGGATCAACTAGATTCAGCCTCTGGATGGGGCTGGAACATAATTACAAATAATTTGTATACTGCACATTGACAGCAAGAAACCCAAACAGATATAATGTTTGACTAAAACAAAATAATTTCAAACCTTGCTTACATTTGTGTACGATCACATGTATAGGTAACTGCCAAAACGATGGTAACACTTGAATACATGAGGGATTAAGCAATTAACATCACATCATGCTTAGGGTCATGTATTAAAATACTGGGCAAGCCATTATTTTGGCTACCATGGCAATGCCCCCATAGGATGACAACCCCCCCCCCCCCCCCCCCCATCCCATCCACAGGGTACGAGGAGTCACTGGGTGGTTTGATGAGCGTGAAAACGATGTAAACCATATTACCATGGCCGTCTCAGCCACCAGATCTCAACCCAACCGAATGGGAGATTCTGGAGCGACGCCTGAGACCAGCGTTTTCCACCACCGTCAACAAAACACCAAATGGTGGAATTTCTGGTGGAAGAAATGGTGTCACATCCCTCCAGTAGAGATCCAGAGGTGCATTGAAGCTGTTCTGTCTCGTGGTGTTATGACACTTAACGTCCCCGTTAAGACACATAATTATTTGTCTGTTTTCTTTCATTCTATTTTGCGAACAGATTTCCAAAATTAAAATCACTTGAAGCTTATTCGGCGTCTTTTATTTACGACAAAATTAAATCAATTCATAAAAATCACCCCGTGGACCAAATTGTGCCCGCGAGCCGCCAGTTAGGGAACCTGGCGCTACAGCAATCCCCTTTCAACAGCCTGATGCTGCCGGACGAGGACAATATTTGGGGGCAGGAGGAGGAGAAGAGGGGAGGGGAGAAGAGGGGAGTGGAAGGGAGGAGAGAGGAGGCAATAGGGTTCTATAGGTCTCTGGTCTAAAGTAGTGCACTAAATAGGGAATAGGGTTCCATAGGGCTCTGGTCTAAAGTAGTGCACTATATATAGGGAATAGGGTTCCATAGGGCTCTGGTCTAAAGTAGTGCACTATATAGGGAATAGGGTTCCATAGGGCTCTGGTCTAAAGTAGTGTACTATATAGGGAATAGGGTTCTGTAGGGCTCTGTCTGAAGTAGTGCACTACATAGGGAATAGGGTTCCATTTCAGATGCAACTAAACACATCATCAGTAGTCTAATGGAAGATGGCTGGTGTTCAAATGAGCGCCGGCAGACTCAAATGTGAGGCGAAAGCTTTAGGGGAGACGGACAGGAGATTTGGTATTTTATTAGGATCCCTATTAGCTGTTGCAAAAGCAGCAGCTACTCTTCCTGGGGTTCCACATGAAACATAATACAGAATTAAATCATTCAGAACATCATTAGACAAGAAAAGCTCGAGGACAGAACTACTATGAAAACAATTTGGGATTTTCAACACATTCATGTTTCTTGTAAAAAGAAGAAGTGGTGCAGTCAGTCTCTCCTCAACTCTCAGCCAAGAGAGACTGGCAGCATAGTATTTATATCAGCCCTCTGATTACAGAGAAGAGCAAGACGTGCCGCTCTGTTCTGGACCAGCTGCAGTTTAACTAGGTCTTTCCTTGCAGCACTGGACTAGATGACTGGACAATAATCAAGATCAGACAAAACTAGATCCTGCAGAACTTTGTGGAGTAAGGTATCATGAAAGCAGTGCATCTCTTTATTACAGACAGACCTCTCCCCATCTCTCTATTACAGACAGACCTCTCCTCATCTCTTTATTACAGACAGACCTCTCCCCATCTCTTCATTACAGACAGACCTCTCCCCATCTCTATATTACAGACAGACCTCTCCCCATCTCTATATTACAGACAGACCTCTCCCCATCTCTATATTACAGACAGACCTCTCCCCATCTCTATATTAAAGACAGACCTCTCCCCATCTCTTTTTTACAGACAGACCTCTCCCCATCTCTTTATTACAGACAGACCTCTCCCCATCTCTATATTACAGACAGACCTCTCCTCCTCTCTTTATTACAGACAGACCTCTCCTCATCTTGTTATTACAGACAGACCTCTCTCCATTTCTATATTACAGACAGACCTCTCCCCATCTATTACAGACAGACCTCTCCTCATCTCTATATTACAGACAGACCTCTCCCCATCTCTTCATTACAGACAGACCTCTCCCCATCTCTTTTTTACAGACAGACCTCTCCCCATCTCTTTATTACAGACAGACCTCTCCTCCTCTCTTTATTACAGACAGACCTCTCCCCATCTCTATATTAAAGACAGACCTCTCCCCATCTATTACAGACAGACCTCTCCTCATCTCTTCATTACAGACAGACCTCTCCCCATCTCTTCATTACAGACAGACCTCTCCCCATCTCTATATTACAGACAGACCTCTCCCCATCTCTTTATTACAGACAGACCTCTCACCATCTCTATATTACAGACAGACCTCTCCCCATCTCTTCATTACAGACATACCTCTCCCCATCTCTTCATTACAGACAGACCTCTCCCCATCTCTTCATTACAGACAGACCTCTCCTCATCTCTTTATTACAGACAGACCTCTCCCCATCTCTATATTACAGACAGACCTCTCCCCATCTCTTTATTACAGACATATCTCTCCCCATCTCTATTACAGACAGACCTCTCCTCATCTCTTTATTTCAGACAGACCTCTCCCCATCTCTTTATTACAGACAGACCTCTCCCCATCTCTCTATTACAGACAGACCTCTCCCTATCTCTATATTATGACAGACCTCTCCCCATCTCTTTATTACAGACAGACCTCTCCCCATTTACAGACAGACCTCTCCCCATCTCTATATTATGACAGACCTCTCCTCATCTCTACATTACAGACAGACCTCTCCCCATCTCTATTACAGACAGACCTCTCCCCATCTCTATATTATGACAGACCTCTCCTCATCTCTATATTACAGACAGACCTCTCCCCATCTCTCTATTACAGACAGACCTCTCCCCATCTCTATATTACAGACAGACCTCTCCCCATCTCTTCATTACAGACAGACCTCTCCCCATCTCTATTACAGACAGACCTCTCCCCATCTCTATATTACAGACAGACCTCTCCCCATCTCTATATTACAGACAGACCTCTCCCCATCTCTTTATTACAGACAGACCTCTCCCCATCTCTTTATTACAGACAGACCTCTCCCCATCTCTTTATTACAGACAGACCTCTCCCCATCTCTATTACAGACAGACCTCTCCCCATCTCTTTATTACAGACATACCTCTCCCCATCTCTATTACAGACAGACCTCTCCCCATCTCTCTATTACAGACAGACCTCTCCCCATCTCTTTAATATGGACAGACCTCTCCCCATCTCTATATTACAGACAGACCTCTCCCCATCTCTATTACAGACAGACCTCTCCCTATCTCTATATTATGACAGACCTCTCCCCATCTCTTTATTACAGACAGACCTCTCCCCATCTCCCTATTACAGACAGACCTCTCCCCATCTCTCTATTACAGACAGACCTCTCCCCATCTCTCTATTACAGACAGACCTCTCCCCATCTCTATTACAGACAGACCTCTCCCCATCTCTTTATTACAGACAGACCTCTCCCCATCTCTATATTACAGACAGACCTCTCCCCATCTCTATATTACAGACAGACCTCTCCCCATCTCTTCATTACAGACAGACCTCTCCCCATCTCTTTATTACAGACAGACCTCTCCCCATCTCTTTATTACAGACAGACCTCTCCCCATCTCTATATTACAGACAGACCTCTCCCCATTTCTTCATTACAGACATACCTCTCCCCATCTCTTCATTACAGACAGACGTCTCCCCATCTCTTCATTACAGACAGACCTCTCCTCATCTCTTTATTACAGACAGACCTCTCCCCATCTCTATATTACAGACAGACCTCTCCTCATCTCTTTATTTCAGACAGACCTCTCCCCATCTCTTTATTACAGACAGACCTCTCCCCATCTCTATTACAGACAGACCTCTCCCTATCTCTATATTATGACAGACCTCTCCCCATCTCTTTATTACAGACAGACCTCTCCCCATTTACAGACAGACCTCTCCCCATCTCTATATTATGACAGACCTCTCCTCATCTCTACATTACAGACAGACCTCTCCCCATCTCTATATTATGACAGACCTCTCCTCATCTCTATATTACAGACAGACCTCTCCCCATCTCTCTATTACAGACAGACCTCTCCCCATCTCTATATTACAGACAGACCTCTCCCCATCTCTATATTACAGACAGACCTCTCCCCATCTCTTTATTACAGACAGACCTCTCCCCATCTCTATATTACAGACAGACCTCTCCCCATCTCTTCATTACAGACAGACCTCTCCCCATCTCTATTACAGACAGACCTCTCCCCATCTCTATATTACAGACAGACCTCTCCCCATCTCTTTATTACAGACAGACCTCTCCCCATCTCTATTACAGACAGACCTCTCCCCATCTCTTCATTACAGACAGACCTCTCCCCATCTCTTTATTACAGACAGACCTCTCCCCATCTCTTTATTACGGACAGACCTCTCCCCATCTCTTTATTACAGACAGACAGACCTCTCCCCATCTCTATTACAGACAGACCTCTCCCCATCTCTCTATTACAGACAGACCTCTCCCCATCTCTTTATTATGGACAGACCTCTCCCCATCTCTATTACAGACAGACCTCTCCCCATCTCTATATTACAGACAGACCTCTCCCCATCTCTATATTACAGACAGACCTCTCCCCATCTCTTTATTACAGACAGACCTCTCCCCATCTCTATTACAGACAGACCTCTCCCTATCTCTATATTATGACAGACCTCTCCCCATCTCTTTATTACAGACAGTTCTCTCCCCATTTACAGACAGATCTCTCCCCATCTCTATATTATGACAGACCTCTCCTCATCTCTACATTACAGACAGACCTCTCCCCATCTCTATTACAGACAGACCTCTCCCCATCTCTCTATTACAGACAGACCTCTCCCCATTTAGAGACAGACCTCTCCCCATCTCTTTATTACAGACAGACCTCTCCCCATCTCTTCATTACAGACAGACCTCTCCACATCTCTTCATTACAGACAGACCTCTCCCCATCTCTATATTACAGACAGACCTCTCCCCATCTCTTCATTACAGACAGACCTCTCCACATCTCTTCATTACAGACAGACCTCTCCCCATCTCTATATTACAGACAGACCTCTCCCCATCTCTATATTACAGACAGACCTCTCCCCATCTCTATTACAGACAGACCTCTCCCCATCTCTCTATTACAGACAGACCTCTCCCCATTTAGAGACAGACCTCTCCCCATCTCTTTATTACAGACAGACCTCTCCCCATCTCTTCATTACAGACAGACCTCTCCACATCTCTTCATTACAGACAGACCTCTCCCCATCTCTTTATTACAGACAGACCTCTCCCCATCTCTTTATTAAGGACAGACCTCTCCCCATTTACAGACAGACCTCTCCCCATCTCTATATTAAGGACAGACCTTTCCTCATCTCTTTATTACAGACAGACCTCTCCCCATCTCTATATTACAGACAGACCTCTCCCCATCTCTATATTAAGGACAGACCTCTCCTCATCTCTTTATTACAGACAGACCTCTCCCCATCTCTTTATTACAGACAGACCTCTCCCCATCTCTTCATTGCAGACAGACCTCTCCCCATCTTTACAACCATTGAATCAACATGTTTTGACCAGGACAGTTTACAATCTAAGGTAATGCCAAGTAATTTAGTCTCCTCAACTTGTTCAACAGCCACACCATTCATTACCAGATTCAGCTGAGATCTAGAACTTAAGGAATGATTTGTACCAAATAAAATGCTCTTAGTTTTAGAGATGTTCAGGACCAGTTTATTACTGGCCACCCATTCCAAAACAGACTGCTACTCTTTGTTAAGGGTTTCAGTGACTTCATTAGCTGTGGTTGCTGATGGGTATATGGTTGAATCATCAGCATACATGGACACACATGCTGTGTTTAATGCCAGTGGCAGGTCATTGGTACAAATAGAAAAGAGATGTTAGATAGATTCGATCTGTCACACCTAAAGCTACTACAATAATGTAATTTGCCAGTCAAATAGAGACCCAATCACAGCTTCTGACAACCATCCCTCTGAAGCTGCAGTTACAGTAATGTTAACAGGAAGTACTCCACACAGACACACCACAACAGGAAGTACTCCACACAGACACACCTCAACAGGATGTACTCCACACAGACACACCTCAACAGGAAGTACTCCACACAGACACACCTCAACAGGAAGTACTCCACACAGACACACCTCAACAGGAAGTACTCCACACAGACACACCTCAACAGGAAGTACACCACACAGACACACCTCAACAGGATGTACTCCACACAGACACACCTCAACAGGAAGTACTCCACACAGACACACCTCAACAGGAAGTACTCCACACAGACACACCTCAACAGGAAGTACTCCACACAGACACACCTCAACAGGAAGTACACCACACAGACACACCTCAACAGGTAGTACAACAGACAGACACACAGACACACCTCAACAGGAAGTACTCCACACAGACACACCTCAACAGGAAGTACTCCACACAGACACACCTCAACAGGAAGTACTCCACACAGACACACCTCAACAGGAAGTACTCCACACAGACACACCTCAACAGGAAGTACACCACACAGACACACCTCAACAGGTAGTACAACAGACAGACACACAGACACACCTCAACAGGAAGTACTCCACACAGACACACCTCAACAGGAAGTACTCCACATAGACACACCTCAACAGGAAGTACAACACACAGACAAATTGGTACACCTCAACAGGCAATACAACAGATGCTGCTGGAAGCGTATGTCACTGTATTACTGACTGTCGTTGACGCGAGCATGTTGCCATGGTTCCACTGGCAATTAAACTGTACACACACACACACACACACACACACACACACACACACACACACACACACACACACACACACACACACACACACACACACACAAAACAAGTACTATAATATATTTACTATGGTTTACATACTGTAGTGTTTTTGTAGATTGTAGTATACTGTAGTGTTTTTGTAGATTGTAGTATACTGTAGTGTTTTATTGTCTTTGACATACAAGTGGAGGCTTTCTCCTTCACAGGAGCAATACTACAAGAGCAGATGTTCCATAACTTGTAGGCAGACCTGGCTCTAGGCCGCATGGCTGGCTGGCTGGCTGGTTGGCTGGCTGGCTAGGTAGGTAGGTACTGTAGGTCTCTCTCCATCTCTCAGTGTGCTGGGCCATAGAGTAGTGTTTTATAGTCCTCACAGCACTCATGCTATCTGCAGCGTTGTCACACAGAAAACCTGAACTGACTCCCCAAAGGCCGGATCCGGAGCTCTAACTGTTATTGTTATCAGGTGCCGGTTTCCTCCCTCCCTCCCTCCCTCCCCTCTATTATCTCCTTTCTCCCCTCTCTCTCCATCTCTCTCTCTCTACCTCCATCTATCACGCTTTCTCTCTCTCCACCCCTCCATCCGTCTTGTGCCTGTGTTGGATCCGTTGGAGTGCGACAGGCAGATTCAGCCTCCAGCAGACGTGTCAGCTTTTAAAATGGGTCTGCCAGCCAGGAATGAAGAGAGAGCGAGAGAGAGAGAGACAGTGAGCTAGAGAGAGAGAGAGAGGGAGAGAGAGCTATAGAAAGAGAGAGAGACAGTGAGCTAGAGAGAGAGAGCTAGAGAGTGCTAGAGAAAGAGAGAGAGAGAGAGAGCAAGAGTGAGCTAGAAAGAGGGAGAGTGAACCAGAGAGAGGGAGAGTGAGCTAGAGAGAGGGAGAGAGAGAAAATCAGAGAGAGGGAGAGTGAGCAAGAGAGAGGGACAGAGAGCTAGAGAGAGGGAGAGAGAGAGCAAGAGAGAGGGAGAGAGAGCTAGAGAGAGGGAGAGTGAACCAGAGCGAGGGAGAGTGAGCAAGAGAGAGGGAGAGTGAGCAAGAGAGAGTGAGAGAGCTAGAGAGAGGGAGAGTGAACCAGAGAGAGGGAGAGAGAGCTAGAGAGAGGGAGAGTGAACCAGAGAGAGGGAGAGGGAGCCAGATAAAGTGTGTGTGTGTGTGTGTGTGTGTGTGTGTGTGTGTGTGTGTGTGTGTGTGTGTGTGTGTGTGTGTGTGTGTGTGTGTGTGTGTTCTCTCTCTACAGCTGTGTTGTGCACCGTCAGCACACATCTGAGAGAAACAACAAGTCTAGAGTATTGAAGATAGATCCATCCTCCCGTCTTTCAAAGGAAACAATAACAAATGGATGAACTGCCTATTACCTATATTGTCCATACAGAGCCCTATGGGTCCTGGTCCAAAGAGGTACACTACATAGAGAATAGAGTGGCATTTGGGACCTACTCCACACAATGCCCAGTGAATCTACACAACATGACGAAAAAGTATGTGGAAACCTGCTCGTTGAACATCTCATTCCAAATTCATGGGCATTAATATGTAGTTGGTCCCCCTCCCCTTTGCTGCTATAACAGCCTCCACTCTTCCTGGAAAAGGCTTTCCACTAGATGTTGGAACATTGCTGCGGGGACTTGCTTCCATTCATCCACAAGAGCATTAATGAGGTCGGGCACTGATGTTGGGCGATTAGGCCTGGCTCGCAGTCAGCGTTCCAATTCATCCCATAGGTGTTCGATGGTGTTTGGGTCAGGGCTTTGTGCAGGCCAGTCAAGTTCTTCCACACTGATATCGACAAACCATTTCTGTATGGACCTCGCTTTGTGCCCTGGGGCATTGACATGTTGAAACAGGAAAGGGCCTTCCCCAAACGGTTACCACAAAGTTGGAAGCACAGAATCATCTAGAATGTCATTGTATGCTGTAGTGTTAAGATTTCCCTTCACTTGAACGAAGGGGCCTAGTCTGAACCATGAAAAAACTTTCCAGATCATGATTGCTACGACACGAAACTTTACAGTTGGCACTACGCATTCGGGCAGGTAGCGTTCTCCTGGCATCCGCCAAACAAAAGCTTTGTCAGTCGGTCTTGCTAGATGGTGAAGCGTGATTCATCGCTCCAGCGTTTCCACTCCACACGCTTTATCACTCTGCAGTCCCGTTCTGTGAGCTTGTGCAGTCTACCACTTCGCGGCTGAGACGTTGTTGCTCCTAGACGTTTCCACTTCAGCACTTACAGTTGACCAGGGGAGTAGCTCTAGCAGGGCAGAAATTTGACAAATTGACTTATTGGAAAGGTGGGATCCTATAAAGGTGCCACGTTGCAAGTCACTGATCTCTTCAGTCAGGCCATTCTACTGTCAAAAGTGTGTCTATGGAGATCGCATGGCTGTGTGCTCTATTTTATACACCTGTCAGCAACGGGTGTGGCTGAAATAGCCGAATCCACGAATTTGAAGGGGTGTCCACATACGTTAGTTATATACAGTTGAAGTCGGAAGTTTACATACACCTCAGCCAAATACATTTAAACTGAGTTTTTCACAATTCCTGACATTTAATCCTAGTAAAAATGCCCTGTCTTCGGTCAGTTAGGATCACCACTTTATTTTAAGAATGTGAAATGTGAGAATAATAGTAGAGAGAATGACTTATTTCAGCTTTTATTTCTTTCATCACATTCCCAGTGAGTAAGAATTTTACATACACTCAATTAACATTTGGTAGCATTGCCTTTAAATTGTTAAACTTGGTTCAAACGTTTCGGGTAGGCTTCCACAAGCTTCCCACAATAAGTTGGGTGAATTTTGGCCCATTCCTCCTGACAGAACTGGTGGAACTGAGTCAGGTTTGTAGGCCTCCTTGCTCGCACACACTTTTTCAGTTCTGCCCACAAATGTTCCGTAGGATTGAGGTCAGGGCTTTGTGATGGCCACTCCATTACCTTGACTTTGTTGTCCTTAAATTAAATCATTTTGCCACAACTTTGGAAGTATGCTTGGGGTCATTGTCCATTTGGAAGACCCATTTGCGACCAAGCTTCAACTTCCTGACTGATGTCTTGAGATGTTGCTTCAATATATCCACATAATTTTCCGGCCTCATGATGCCATCTATTTTGTGAAGTGCACCAGTCCCTCCTGCAGCAAAGCAACCATACAACATGATGCTGCCACCCCCGTGCTTCACGATTGGGATGGTGTTCTTCAGCTTGCAAGCCTCCCCCTTTTCCCTCCAAACATAGCGATGGTCATTATGGCCAAACAGTTCTATTGTTGTTTTTCAGACCAGAGGACATTTCTCCAAAAAGTACAATCTTTGTCCCCATGTGCAGTTGCAAACCGTATTCTGGCTTTTTTTATTGTGGTTTTGGGGCAGTGGCTTCTTCCTTGCTGAGCGGCCTTTCAGGTTATGTCGATATAGGACTCGTTTTCCTGTGGATATATATACTTTTGTACCGGTTTCCTCCAGCATCTTCACAAGGTCCTTTGCTGCTGTTCTGGGATTAATTTGCACTTTTCACACCAAAGTACGTTCATCTCTAGGAGACAGAACGGGTCTCCTTCCTGAGCGGTATGACGGCTGCGTGGTCCCATGGTGTTTATACTTGGGTACTATTGTTTGTACAGAAGAACGTGGTACCTTCAGGCGTTTGGAAATTGCCTGATTTCTTCTGATTTTCCCATGATGCCAAGCAAAGAGGCACTGAGTTTAAAGGTAGGCCTTGAAATACATCCACAGGTACACATCCAATGGACTCAAATTAGGTCAATTAGCCTATCAGAAGCTTCTAAAGTCATGACATCATTTTCTGAAATTTTCCAAGCTGTTTAACGGCACAGTCAACTTAGTGTATGTAAACTTCTGACCCACTGGAATTGTGTTAAGTGAAATCATCTGTCTGTAAACAATTGTTGGAAAAATGACTTGTGTCACGCACAAGTGTGGATGGAGTGTGGAGTGGTTGAAAAACGAGTTTTAATACATAAAAGTGTACGTAAACTTCCGACTTCAACTTTATTAGCGTATATTGCTTCTTGAAGTTTCCTTGATGTGGTCAGGCTATAAACACCACCAGACGTCACCACTACTGCCTACTGGCTACTTCTCTATTCACAGCGTGTCCTTTATGGATGACGACAGATGATACTTCCCAGACGGCTCCCTATGGTCTCCGGGTTAAACGACTTCACATAGAGAAGAGAAGAAGAGAAGATAGTAGGGCCCCATTTGGGACGCAGGACACAGATGACGCTTGTCATTCAGTCGCACGTCCAACACGAAGCAAAGCTAGCAGGGAATGTTGTTGAGATAGGCTGTAGTTGGCCCATATCATGCCAGAGACACTTGACTTTCTAAAGCCTGGTTTGAGTGCCTTGTCTTTGGAGTGTGAGCCTAATGGGCACTGAAAAGTTACACACTGCGTATGAAGGGGACACGCTGTGCTGTGGTGGTGTGTTGAACATGAATGATCTGTGGTGGTGGTGGTGGTGTAATGAACATGAATGATCTGTGGTGGTGGTGGTGGTGTAATGAACATGAATGATCTGTGGTGGTGGTGGTGGTGTAATGAACATGAATGATCTGTGGTGGTGGTGGTGTGTTGAACATGAATGATCTGTGGTGGTGGTGTAATGAACATGAATGATCTGTGGTGGTGGTGGTGTACTGAATAGAGTTCCATGTAGTCATGGCTCTATGTAGTACTGTGGAATAGAGTTCCATGTAGTCATGGCTCTATGTAGTACTGTGGAATAGAGTTCCATGTAGTCATGGCTCTATGTAGTACTGTGGAATAGAGTTCCATGTAGTCATGGCTCTATGTCGTACTGTGGAATAGAGTTCCATGTAGTCATGGCTCTATGTAGTACTGTGGAATAAAGTTCCATGTAGTCATGGCTCTATGTAGTACTGTGGAATAGAGTTCCGTATAGTCATGGCTCTATGTAGTACTGTGTAATAGAGTTCCATGTAGTCGTGGCTCTATGTAGTACTGTGGAATAGAGTTACATGTAGTCATGGCTCTATGCAGTACTGTGGAATAGAGTTCCATGTAGTCATGGCTCTATGTAGTACTGTGGAATAGAGTTCCATGTAGTCATGGCTTTATGTAGTACTGTGGAATAGAGTTCCATGTAGTCATGGCTCTATGTAGTACTGTGGAATAGAGTTACATGTAGTCATGGCTCTATGTAGTACTGTGGAATAGAGTTCCATGTAGTCATGGCTCTATGTAGTACTGTGGAATAGAGTTACATGTAGTCATGGCTCTATGTAGTACTGTGGAATAGAGTTACATGTAGTCATGGCTCTATGTAGTACTGTGGAATAGGGTTACATGTAGTCATGGCTCTATGTAGTACTGTGGAATAGAGTTCCATGTAGACATGGCTCTATGTAGTACTGTGGAATAGAGTTCCATGTAGTCATAGCTCTATGTAGTACTGTGAGCCTCCCATAGTCTGTTCTGGACTTGGGGACTGTGAAGAGACCTCTTGTGGCATGTCTTGTGGGGGTGTCTGAGCTGTGTGCCTGTAGTTTAGACAGGCTGTAGTTTAGACAGACAGCTCGGTGCATTCAACAATACCTCTCATAAATAAAAGTAGTGATGAAGTCCATCTCTCCTCCACTTTCAGCCAGGAGAGATTGACATGCATGTTATTAATATTAGCTCTCTGTGTACATCCAAGGGCCAGTTGTACTGCCCTGTTCTGAGCCAATTGCAATTTTTCTAAGTCCTTTTTTGTGGCACCTGACCACACGACTGAACAGTAGTCTAGGTGCGACAAAACTAGGGCCTGTAGGAACTGCCTTGTTGATAGTGTTGTTAAGAAGGTAGAAACTAGGGCCTGTAGGACCTGCCTTGTTGATAGTGGTGTTAAGAAGGTAGAAACTAGGGCCTGTAGGACCTGCCTTGTTGATAGTGCTGTTAAGAAGGTAGAAACTAGGGCCTGTAGGACCCGCCATGTTGATAGTGCTGTTAAGAAGGTAGAAACTAGGGCCTGTAGGACCTGCCTTGTTGATAGTGCTGTTAAGAAGGTAGAAACTAGGGCCTGTAGGACCTGCCTTGTTGATAGTGTTGTTAAGAAGGTAGAAACTAGGGCCTGTAGGACCTGCCTTGTTGATAGTGCTGTTAAGAAGGTAGAAACTAGGGCCTGTAGGACCTGCCATGTTGATAGTGCTGTTAAGAAGGTAGAAACTAGGGCCTGTAGGACCTGCCTTGTTGATAGTGCTGTTAAGAAGGTAGAAACTAGGGCCTGTAGGACCTGCCTTGTTGATAGTGTTGTTAAGAAGGTAGAAACTAGGGCCTGTAGGACCTGCCTTGTTGATAGTGCTGTTAAGAAGGTAGAAACTAGGGCCTGTAGGACCTGCCATGTTGATAGTGCTGTTAAGAAGGTAGAAACTAGGGCCTGTAGGACCTGCCTTGTTGATAGTGCTGTTAAGAAGGTAGAAACTAGGGCCTGTAGGAACTGCCTTGTTGATAGTGCTGTTAAGAAGGTAGAAACTAGGGCCTGTAGGACCTGCCTTGTTGATAGTGTTGTTAAGAAGGTAGAAACTAGGGCCTGTAGGACCTGCCTTGTTGATAGTGCGGTTAAGAAGGTAGAAACTAGGGCCTGTAGGACCTGCCTTGTTGATAGTGTTGTTAAGAAGGTAGAAACTAGGGCCTGTAGGACCTGCCTTGTTGACAGTGTTGTTAAGAAGGTAGAAACTAGGGCCTGTAAGACCTGCCTTGTTGATAGTGTTGTTAAGAAGGTAGAAACTAGGGCCTGTAGGACCTGCCTTGTTGATAGTGTTGTTAAGAAGGCAGAGCAGCGCTTTATTATGGACAGACTTCTCCCCATCTTAGCTACTGTTGCATCAATATGTTTTGACCGTGACAGTTTACAATCTAGTGTTACACCAAACAGTTTAGTCATCTCAACTTGCTCAATTTCCACATTATTTATTAGAAGATTTATAGTTGAGGGTTTAGTGAGTGTTTTGTTCCAAAACACAATGCTTTTATTTTTATAAATATTTAGGACTAACTTATTCCTTGCCACCCACTCTGAAACTAACTACAGCTCTTTGTTGAGTGTTGCAGTCATTTCAGTCGTTGTAGCAGCTTTTTTTTTAAATAATTCACCTTATTTCACAGTGTTGAGACTTCCGCATACGTAGACACCATGGCTTTACTCTAAGTCAGTGGTATGTCGTTAGTGAAATGACACCAGACACCCTACCTTGACCCTTCACCTAACAGTATTATGGCCAGTACACATTTTCTTGACACTTTATTAAGCTGACAATCTGCTTCTATCTCCTCAGCACTCACCGTAGAAGCAGTAACAGTTAATTCACAGTAATTCACTCTCTTTTCCTGACTGGTGTAGTTGCGTTGACCGACAGTGTCCAGCCTCTTACTGTGGCGCGTCAAGGCCAGATAGGCTTATAGCCATGTAAAGATCACCCTCTTCAGGCAGTGTTGCCATGTTTGCATTTTTTTTCTTGACAATTGGGCTACTTTGAAAACGTTGTCACGGGTGAAAATGTTTTGGTCTCAGGTGGTGGGTTTTTGGACTATTTCTAAATTGCACCGCGGCAGCCATGGCATTTCCCTTGAAAATGTTACATTTCACCGTGACCTGCTGCTGCTGACTATCAGGCAGTGAGGCAGGCGGTTACTGAGTGAGTGAGTGAGTAGTGGAGGAGAGGACCGGAGGGGTGTGGGTGGAGGAGAGGACCGGAGGGGTGTGGGCGCGTTGAGAAGGCACTGGCTGAAGCCGAGTCACGGAGACTTCGTAACAACTTATCTAGATTGGTCATTATGGAGACACACCCTGTTCCCATAATAAACATATGAACGCTCTAGAACTTATATAACGGCAACAAAATATTGTAAAACGACTTTAGGCGCACTAGAGCTCTTTGGATACGTTTGCTCAGAGGTGGTTTAAAGTAAATTGCATTCTAACGTCGACTTTTGTAATGGATAATCGTATTAATAAGCGAAGGGTTTTATGCTCAGTTCTGGGGTTTGGAGCGTTACGCACGTGGACATGTTCTATGGAAGTTATGGAACTGCCTTGCTTGTGTTATGGTTAAAGTCGACAATGGAAATTACATTAAATATGGAGAATGATAAGAATACATTTGCATCTGTTGACCATCGTGTCAGCTATTCATTTATGTGCCATTGTAAGCTACTGTAGCCTATCATTTGCGATACAATAAATACAGTATGTTAAAATGAAGGCAACGACTGCTGTCGTTGCAAATCAATTTGTGCCACTTTGTGTAGCCTACATGGAGCTGACAATGAAATAGCTTTAATAAAATAGCATGTAACTTCCGTTTGTTGTTGTTGTAGCATTGTGTTGTTAAGCAATTATTAATGGCCACGTTTAGTTAATTAAATTGGAAGTTATCAATTGTGTTCATGGTCACAGAGTAACAGTATAACTTTAGACCGCCCCTCGCCCATACCCGGGCGTGAACCAGGGACCCTCTGCACACATCAACAACAGTCACCCTCGAAGCATCGTTCCCCAAAGCCGCAGCCCTTGCATAGCAAGGGGAACCACTACTTCAAGGTCTCAGAGCAGGTGACGTCACCGGTTGAAACGCTATTTAGCGCGCACCACCGCTAACTAAGCTAGCCGTTTCACATCCGTTACAACAGCTCTATCGCAAATGTATCATTCTCCACTTTTAATATCAATTTCATTGTGGACTTTTCCACGAAATGAGACGCTAGCATGTTGGCTTATCAGGGGCAATAGGCTACCTGCATCTAGCTCAGCAAACAATGGCAAAGTTTATTTGCAAACCTATATTTTAGTCAGTAGTTTAGGCCTATTAAAATAACAAGTCAATCTCGCAACAAGGAAACAAGTGAAATTGACATCCATTGATGGAAAATGATCTGGAGAGTTTTAATAAGGTCGATTTATCTTAAATTCCCAATAATTGTTATTTTGATGGAAAACCAAATTTTGCTTCTTAGACTACGATGTTAAAATGAAGTTGATACTCCTTAATTCGCTGGATAACATTATGGGGAAAAAAAGGGTTTACTTGACAAATGTGGCAACTCCTCTCTTGGTGCGAAAAAGGTTTTTCAGAGCTCATTGGGTTAGACATTTTAGCAAGACCTGGCAACCCTGTCTTCAGGACAAATAATGAAATGCAAAGCAAAAGTCCAATTCTATGAAGAACATTCTTTTTTTCTAGCGTTTTCTCTGCATGTTATATCGGTCCTTTTCTGGGACGGATTAAAAGCAGATACAAATGTATCCGTGAAAGTCTAATATCGGCCAAAACTATTGGTCAACCGAGAAATCAGTCGGGCTCTAGTTGCTAGGGGTTCCCGTGGTGACAGTAACCAGGGGTTTCTGACTCCAACTGTCAGTCTGACCTTCTCTGGCTCCTCTGCTCTGTTTTCTGTTGGTTCTGTGAGACTTTGGCTGTGTCACAAACAGCACCATATTCCCTTAGATTGCATTACTTTTTTTTTTTGACGAAGGACCATAGAGGTCTGATCAAAAGTAGTACACTATAAGTGTAGGGTGCCGTTTGGGACGAACCCTTTCAGTTTTCTCAGCCATCTGTGCGGTTACTGCTGTTCCCAGCTAAGGCTCTGGGGAGGCCCTCACTGACTACACCAGACCACATTGTTTGAGCAGTGATTAAAAAAAAGGAAAGGATGAGTAAAAAAAAAAAAAAAAAAATTGAGGGAAAATCTCTCTTCTCTAGGATAATCTATAGTTTCCCAGACACAGATTAAGACTGTAACAGTGCTGGAGACCCCGTTGTGGTTCTTAATTGAACCAGTCTTTTACTTATTGTTTAAATACTTATTTAATTAATGATACGTTCTTCATCAAATTAATGTCATGTTGATTAAATTATAAACAGGCTAACACCCCCGTATTGTGAAACTGTAGGTTTACAACTCCCTGCCCCACACCCCCACTCCCTCACACCCCCACACCCTCAAACCCCCACACCCTCACACCCCCACACCCTCCCTGAATGTGACAGAAAAACAAGTAGCAAAGTCATTAAGGCCAGTCACATCTTATATAATGTATAATAACAGGAATGAAATCATCAACAGGTACTGATCACATCTTTACTAATTCTGCATATATTTTCTTAAGAGTGGTATCCAAATCCATCGGATGTAGTGATCACAATATACTGTATATAGCCGTCCTTCTACACCTGCTTGCTTGCTGTTTGGGGTTTTAGGCTGGGGGTTTCTGTACAGCACTTTGAAACATCAGCTGATGTAAGAAGGGCTTTATAAATACATTTGATTTGATAAATATGATTAGTAAAAAACAAAGTTCCAAAGGATGGGCCTAATATAGTGTATAAGAGGGCATACAATACTTTTTGTAGCGATTCCTATGTTGATGATGTAAATACGATTTACTCGTCTGTGGTGTGCAATGAGGAGCAACCAGTCGCTGCACACAACACATTTATTACATAATCCTGGTAGAGTCAGGCATTCCACAGGGCAGCTGTCTAGGCCCCTTACTTTTAAAACTCTTGACTAATGACCTGCCACTGGCTTTGAGTAAAGTCTGTGTGTCAAAATATACTGCTGACTCAACACTATACATGTTAGCTGCCACAGCGAATGAAATCAAATCAACACTTAACAAAGAGATGGAGACCGTTTCAGAATGGGTGGCAAGAAATAAGTTAGCCATAAATATTTTAAAAACTAGAAGCATGGTTTTGGGACAAATCATTCACTAAACCGTAAACCTTAACTCGATCTTGTAATGAATAATGTGGAAATTGAGCAAGTTGAGGAGACTAAACTGCTTGGAGCAACCCTGGATTGTAAACTGTCATGGTAAAAACATATTGATGCAACAGTAGCTAAGATGCGGAGAAGTCTGTCTATAGTAAAGTGCTGCTCTGCCTTCTTAACAACACAATTAACAAGGCAGGTCCTACAGGTCCTAGTTTCTACCTTCTTAACAACGCTATCAACAAGGCAGGTCCTACAGGTCCTAGTTTCTACCTTCTTATCAACGCTATCAACAAGGCAGGTCCTACAGGCCCTAGTTTCTACCTTCTTAACAACACTGTCAACAAGGCAGGTGCTACAGGCCCTAGTTTCTACCTTCTTAACAACACTATCAACAAGACAGGTCCTACAGGCCCTAGTTTCTACCTTCTTAACAACACTATCAACAAGGCAGTTTCTACAGGCCCTAGTTTCTACCTTCTTAACAACACTATCAACAAGGCAGGTCCTACAGGCCCTAGTTTTTTCGCACCTTGACTATTGTCCAGTTGTGTGGTCAGGTGCCACAAAGAGAAAAATTCCAATTGTCTCAGAACAGGCAGCACGGCTGGCGCTTAAATGTACACAAAGAGCTTTAATTAATTAACATTAACATTAACATTAATAATATGCATGTCAATCTCCCCTGACTGGATCTGGAGGAGAGATTAACTTCATCCCTACTTGTATTTATCAGAGGTTGAATTCACCTAATATAACTAATGGGGATCCATAATAAACCCCAGGAAGAGTAGCTGCTGCCCTGACAGGAACTAATGGGGATCCATAACTTGTTTATACAGTAGCTACTTTATATGTAGTGCCGTAATAGAATAGTACTGCTGTTTCCAGGTTGCATATTGAGTTTAGTCTGAGATTCAGTTACCAGCGACACACGCACACACACACACACACACACAGACACACACGCACACACGCACGCTCACACACACACGCACACGCACATACACCCACGGGCGCAGACACACACACACACACACACATACACATAGACATCATTTCGGAGCACACCACTACTGAGAATACCAGAGGGAGGCCGTCTAATTGAATGAAGTCCAACAAGACGTTGGGAGAACAGACAGTGTGTGATGCAGAGAGACAGGACAGGTCTGCCCTCACAGATGTTCCCCTGCAGGTACATGTATGGCGGCTGATGTTACTCAGCAAGCAGGGTGGCAGACACCACTCCAGCTGTGAGGTCAGGGGGTGGGAAGGGAACGGGGTGCTGTTTCTACGTTAGGAAGGGAACGGGGTGCTGTTTATACGTTAGGAAGGGAACGGGGAGCTGTTTATACGTTAGGAAGGGAACAGGGTGCTGTTTCTACGTTAGGAAGGGAACAGGGGTGCTGTTTATACGTTAGGAAGGGAACGTGGTGCTGTTTCTACGTTAGGAAGGGAACGGGGTGCTGTTTATACGTTAGGAAGGGAACGGGGGGCTGTTTATACGTTAGGAAGGGAACGGGGTGCTGTTTATACGTTAGGAAGGGAACAGGGGGCTGTTTATACGTTAGGAAGGGAACGGGGTGCTGTTTCTACGTTAGGAAGGGAACGGGGTGTTGTTTATACGTTAGGAAGGGAACGGGGGGCTGTTTATACGTTAGGAAGGGAACGGGGTGCTGTTTATACGTTAGGAAGGGAACAGGGGGCTGTTTATACGTTAGGAAGGGAACGGGGTGCTGTTTATACGTTAGGAAGGGAACAGGGGGCTGTTTATACGTTAGGAAGGGAACGGGGTGCTGTTTATACGTTAGGAAGGGAACGGGGTGCTGTTTCTACGTTAGGAAGGGAACAGGGTGCTGTTTCTACGTTAGGAAGGGAACAGGGTGCTGTATCTACAACAGGAAGGGAACAGGGTGCTGTATCTACGACAGGAAGGGAACGGGGGCTGTATCTAGAACAGGAAGGGAACAGGGTGCTGTATCTACAACAGGAAGGGAACAGGGGGCTGTTTATATGTTGGGATGGGAACGGGGTGCTGTTTCTATGACAGGAAGGGAACAGGTGGCTGTTTCTACAACAGGAAGGGAACGGTTCCGAAGTATTCCCACGCATAGTAGAGCGATACTGTCTGTGTAACGTATACAAATGTAAGCAACGTTTGAAATGATGATGTTTTAGCCAAATATTATATCTGTTTGTGGCTTCTTGCGGTCAATTTGCAGTTGACAAATGATTTGTAATTATGTTCCAGCCCCCCTGAACATACGCTCAAGAAAACAATCTGTCTCTGTCTGAATCTAGTTGATGATCCCTGCTCTAAAATGACACCAATCTGGATTAAAAAAAGTAGGATTTAGGGTAACGGAGTAGAGCTGTGGGGGGGGGGGGGGCTTGCCTTTTGCTTGGCGACATACAGTATGCATCAATGGCACTAATCCTTTTGCTTGGACACACACACACACACACACACACACACACGCACACACACACACACACATAAATGGCACTGATATTCCCTTTCCTACTAGCATGGTCCAGACCGAAAATGATAATTAGAGTCTTTGCAGAAACAATCTAATATATCCAAATAGGAGTTGAACAGATAGGATTTGAACAGTTAGGAGTTGAACTGATAGGAGTTGAACTGATAGGAGTTGAACAGATAGGAGTTGAACAGTTAGGAGTTGAACATATAGGAGTTGAACAGATAGGAGTTGAACTGATAGGAGTTGAACAGTTAGGAGTTGAACAGATAGGAGTTGAACTGATAGGAGTTGAACTGATAGGAGTTGAACAGATAGGAGTTGAACAGTTAGGAGTTGAACAGATAGGAGTTGAACTGATAGGAGTTGAACTGATAGGAGTTGAACAGATAGGAGTTGAACAGTTAGGAGTTGAACAGATAGGAGTTGAACAGATAGGAGTTGAACTGATAGGAGTTGAACAGTTAGGAGTTGAATAGATTGGAGTTGAACAGTTGGGAGTTGAACAGATAGGAGTTGAACAGTTAGGAGTTGAACAGATAGGAGTTGAATAGATAGGAATTGAACAGTTAGGAGTTGAACAGATAGGAGTTGAATAGATTGGAGTTGAACAGTTGGGAGTTGAACAGATAGGAGTTGAACAGATAGGAGTTGAACAGTTAGGAGTTGAATAGATTGGAGTTGAACAGTTGGGAGTTGAACAGATAGGAGTTGAACAGATAGGAGTTGAACAGATAGGAGTTGAACAGTTAGGAGTTGAACTGATAGGAGTTGAACAGTTAGGAGTTGAACAGATAGGAGTTGAACAGATAGGAGTTGAATAGATTGGAGTTTGTGGTGCTATGACCCAACTCTGAGCCTGGCTCAAAAACATAATTTCAGACATGAAAATGTTACCCTTATCCGTTGAGTAACAACTTTGCGTGTGAATCTCAAAATAAATCAACAAATATCACAGAGTCATTCTCCCACTGACGTCTGAAGGAATAGAATTAACAGAAGGCCCGAAGCCCCAATGACGTTGACGAAGTCCCCTCTATTCGTGATATTTTTATTGGCCAGCCGAAGACGCTTCGTCACAGAGAAATACTCCTACGGTGTCCATATTAGGAAAGCCCCGGTTGGTGTCACGCTGAGTCCTTCTGACTCTGACGCTGTCGTAATATGGGTCCTAATCTGGACACCATACATCTGTCTCTACTTTGCCGAGCACATTCAGTCCCTTTAAACATCTGGCGTTTCGTCGCCTGCGGTAGGAAACCTCTGATGCACCTTGCAGGAATCCTGGTTGAGCTTGGCTAAAGTCTGACCCCTGACCTAACCTCCCGGCAGATGGAGGGTGAAGAGTGGATGAGTGGTGGAGGTGTGGAAGGTGAGGAAGGAGAGTAAAGGCTGGTGTTTGTTAGTGAGGGGGGGGGGTGAAGGTATAGATTGTGTGTTGTAGAGGAGTAGAGGAGGCTGGTAGGAAGAGATAGAGGAGGACATGCTCATTGTAATGGCTGGAATGGAATAAACGGGACGGTTAAGCTGAGAGAGAGATAGGCGGAGCTGAGAGGGACATTATGCTGAGATAGGCGGAGCTGAGATAGAGAGATAGGCGGAGTTGAGAGAGAGATAGGCGGAGCTGAGAGAGAGAGATAGGTGGAGCTGAGAGGGACATTAAGCTGAGATAGGTGGTGCAGAGAGAGAGAAGGTGAGCTGAGACACAGACAGAGAAGACAAGAAATGCCTTAGTTTGCCTGAGACACACAGAGAGAAGTTTGGCTTGGCCTGGTTAGGAATGTCTCTTACCTGGCTCTCTCAGTATGAGCTGGGCCATAGCCTGGGCGTTCCCTGCTTCGTTCTCAGCCACACACTGATAGAAACCTTCATCTGACTTCACCAGACCAAGGATTTGGAGGTTACTGCCATCCTGCAGAGGAAGGCACAACACAGTTGGTTTTAAAACCATTTTAATTGAACCTTTATTTAACTGGGCAAGTCAGTTAAAGAACAAATTCTTATTTTACAATGACGTCCTACCCCCGGCCAAACCCAGGCGACGCTCAGCCAATTGTGCGCTGCCCTATGGGACTCCCAACTCCCTAGTACACCCTATAGTACCCCTATGTTACCCCCCTATAGTACCCCCCTATAGTACCCCCCTATAGTACCCCCTATAGTACCCCCCTATAGTACCCCCTATAGTACCCCCCCTATAGTACCCCCCTATAGTACCCCCCTATAGTACCCCCCTATAGTACCCCCCTATAGTACCCCCCTACAGTACCCCCTATAGTACCCCCCCATAGTACCCCCCTATAGTACCCCCCTATAGTACCCCCTATAGTACCCCCTATAGTACCCCCCTATAGTACCCCTATAGTACCCCCCTATAGTACCCCCCTATAGTACCCCCTATAGTACCCCCCTATAGTACCCCCCTATAGTACCCGCCCTATAGTACCCCCTATAGTACCCCCCCTATAGTACCCCCCTATAGTACCCCCCTATAGTACCCCCTATAGTACCCCCCTATAGTACCCCCTATAGTACCCCCCTATAGTACCCTCTATAGTACCCCCCTATAGTACCCCCTATAGTACCCCCTATATTACCCCCTATAGTACCCCCTATAGTACCCCCCCTATAGTACCCCCTATAGTACCCCCCTATAGTACCCCCCTATAGTACCCCCATAGTACCCCCCTATAGTACCCCCCTATAGTACCCCCCTATAGTACCCCTTATAGTACCCCCTATAGTACCCCCCTATAGTATCCCTATAGTACCCCCCTATAGTACCCCCCTATAGTACCCCTTATAGTACCCCCCTATAGTACCCCCTATAGTACCCCCTATAGTACCCCCCTATAGTACCCCTAAGTATCCCTATAGTACCCCCCTATAGTACCCCCTATAGTACCCCCTATAGTACCCCCCTATAGTACCCCCCTATAGTACCCCCTATAGTACCCCCTATAGCACCCCTATAGTACCCCCCTATAGTACCCCCTATAGTATCCCCTATAGTACACGCTATAAGGTCATCAGAGTCATGTTCATGATCCTGTGTGATTTACAACCATCTGGATGTAGTCACTTGGTATGTGCTTGACATTGTATGGTTGACATGGTTACACTACACAGAGGCTGTGTTCTATGTGACGTACAATGATCTGGAAGTAGTCACTGGGGATGACCTCCTCTCCGTTCTTCATCCAGTGCACCGTGGGAGGAGGGTTCCCCGTTACAGCACATTCCAGTTCCATGTCCGTACTCTCATAGGAATACGTGTTGGTGGGGTAGTTCAGGAACTGGGGTGGCACTGTAGAGAGAGGGATACAGGGTTAGGGTTAGACATACGTGTTGGTGGGGTAGTTCAGGAACTGGGGTGGCACTGTACAGAGAGAGATACAGGGTTAGGGTTAGACATACGTATTGGTGGGGTAGTTCAGATACTGTGGAGGTTAGGATTAGAATTATACGTAGGTGGAGGTTTAGACTTCTGTGTATGGATGTTGGTTAAGGTTAGGTGTAGGTGGAGGTTTAGACTTCTGTGTATGGATGTTGGTTAAGGTTAGGTGTAGGTGGAGGTTTAGACTTCTGTGTATGGATGTTGGTTAAGGTTAGGTGTAGGTGGAGGTTTAGACTTCTGTGTATGGATGTTGGTTAAGGTTAGGTGTAGGTGGAGGTTAAATGTATGTGTATGGTTGTTGGTTAAGGCTGGGGTTAGGAACTGTGTTTGCCCTGTAGAGATAGAGAAGGAACAGAACACAGCAGTTGTGAAGTCAGACCTTCAGATTTTCCCTAAGGAGACATTAGCAAACAGGTGGATGATGATGTTCAGATCTTCCCAAAGGAGACAGAGGCAAACAGGAATATGATGACAGTCAGGTGTGCATATCTTCCCTAAAGAGACAGTAGCTATTGATGCTACTATAAAGCTAGCTATTGATGCTACTATAAAGCTACCTAATGATGCTACTATAAAGGTAGCTATTGATGCTACTATAAAGCTAGCTATTGATGCTACTATAAAGCTAGCTATTGATGCTACAATAAAGCTAGCTATTGATGCTACTATAAAGGTAGTTATTGATACTACTATAAAGGTAGTTATTGATGATACTATATAGCTAGTTATTGACAATACTATAATGGTAGTTATTGACTATACAATAAAGGTAGCTATTGATGATACTATGAATATGGCTATTAATGCTACTATAAAGTTAGCTATTAATGCTACTATAAAGTCAGCTACTACATATGTTGGACCCTTTTATTTTGTTTTGTTTGTTTACAATGTATTTATGTTTATGACAAGACGAACTCATGAATGTGTATCTGGGATTTTGATGGGTCAGTTTCTGTGTTGGATTGAGGGGTCAGTTTCTGTGTTGGATTGAGGGGTCAGTTTCTGTGTTGGATTGAGGGGTCAGTTTCTGTGTTGGATTGAGGGGTCAGTTTCTGTGTTGGATTGAGGGGTCAGTTTCTGTGTTGGATTGAGGGGTCAGTTTCTGTGTTGGATTGAGGGGTCAGTTTATGTGTTGGATTGAGGGGTCAGTTTCTGTGTTGGATTGAGGGGTCAGTTTCTGTGTTGGATTGAGGGGTCAGTTTCTGTGTTGGATTGAGGGGTCAGTTTCTGTGTTGGATTGAGGGGTCAGTTTATGTGTTGGATTAAGGGCTCAGTTTCTGTGTTGGATTGAGGGGTCAGTTTCTGTGTTGGATTGAGGGGTCAGTTTCTGTGTTGGATTGAGGGGTCAGTTTCTGTGTTGGATTGAGGGGTCAGTTTCTGTGTTGGATTGAGGGGTCAGTTTCTGTGTTGGATTGAGGGGTCAGTTTCTGTGTTGGATTGAGGGCTCAGTTTCTGTGTTGGATTGAGGGCTCAGTTTCTGTGTTGGATTGAGGGGTCAGTTTCTGTGTTGGATTGAGGGGTCAGTTTCTGTGTTGGATTGAGGGCTCAGTTTCTGTGTTGGATTGAGGGGTCAGTTTCTGTGTTGGATTGAGGGGTCAGTTTCTGTGTTGGATTGAGGGGTCAGTTTCTGTGTTGGATTGAGGGGTCAGTTTCTGTGTTGGATTGAGGGGTCAGTTTCTGTGTTGGATTGAGGGGTCAGTTTCTGTGTTGGATTGAGGGGTCAGTTTCTGTGTTGGATTGAGGGGTCAGTTTCTGTGTTGGATTGAGGGGTCTTTTCTGCTGACATTTTTTTTTGCCCCGCCAAGATTTATATGCTAAAATCCCCACTGCTACACTTTGAGAGGTGCAGTTAACTCTAATGAATTGATCCTCTGCAGCAGAGGAAACTCTGGGTCTTCCTAACCTGTGGCGGTCCTCATGAGAACCAGTTTCATCATAGCACTTGATGGTTTTTGTGACTGCACTTTCAAAGTTCTTGACATTTTCCAGATTGGCTGACCTTCATGTCTGGTGGACTGTCGTTTCCTTTTGCTTATTTGAGCTGTTCTTGCCATAATATTGTATTTTTACCAAATAGGGCTATCTTCTGTATACCACCCCCACCTTGTCACAACACAACTGATTGGCTCAAATGTATTAAGAAGGAAAGAAATTCTACAAATTAACTTGTAACAAGGCACACCTGTTCATTGAAATACATTCCAGGTGACTACCTCATGAAGCTGGTTGAGAGAATGCCAAGAGTGTGCAAATATTTTGATTTGTTTAACACTTTTTTTAGTTACTACATGATTCCATATGTGTTATTTCATAGTTTTGATGTCTTCACTATTTTTCTACAATGTAGAAAATGGTAAAAAATAAAGAAAAAAAACCCTTGAATGAGAAGATGTGTCCAAACTTTGGACTGGTACTGTACATCTGTGTCCAGATTTCAGTTCCACGTAAGCCATATAAACAGGACAGTTGCCGAGACGTGCCATGTTTGAAGTCCCCGGCTTGTGAATGATGAATTTGCAAAGCGTCTCACAATCACACATAACATCTTTGCTAAACATTTGACTACTGTTCTGTCCCTCCTTTCTCGTTATTTTCAACTCTCCAATTCGCAGCTTTTCTCTTATCGCATTAAAAACTCCAAACGTTGTTGTCCGCTTTTGCATCGGTGGATCGACATGAACTTTTTCTGCCCAAGTTTAAGCATTTGACAACTGCCGTGTATTTGGCGCCCGAACAGTTAGGACCTGAAGCTTACGCACTAACGCCAGATAAAAAAAATAAGGAAATAAAAAGCTCAATGATGCCTATAGACATGAATTGTAGGATAATTATACATTTATGTTTTTTTATGCATTGTTTTCCCTTCATTCAAAAAAAGGATTCATGACCCTGACCCCCCCCCCCCCCCCCCCCCACACACACACACACACACACACGCACGGAAACACAGACGAACACGCACCCACGTACACACACAAGTACACAAACCCACCATCACTCCAGCTCTCTTCCTCAACCGCACACCCTACTCACAGACTTCCTCAGACACACTGCTCACAGACTACCTCAGACACCCTATGACGGCCAGACTTCCTCAGACACACTATGACGGCCAGACTTCCTCAGACAACCAATGACAGTCAGATTTCCTCAGACAACCAATGACAGTCAGACTTCCTCAGACACCCTATGACAGTCAGATTTCCTCAGACAACCAATGACAGTCAGACTTCCTCAGACACCCTATGACAGTCAGATTTCCTCAGACAACCAATGACAGTCAGACTTCCTCAGACACACTATGACAGTCAGACTTCCTCAGACACCCTATGACAGTCAGATTTCCTCAGACAACCAATGACAGTCAGACTTCCTCAGACACACTATGACAGTCAGACTTCCTCAGACACCCTATGACAGTCAGATTTCCTCAGACAACCAATGACAGTCAGACTTCCTCAGACACCCTATGACAGTCAGATTTCCTCAGACAACCAATGACAGTCAGACTTCCTCAGACACACTATGACAGTCAGACTTCCTCAGACACCCTATGACAGTCAGATTTCCTCAGACAACCAATGACAGTCAGACTTCCTCAGACACACTATGACAGTCAGACTTCCTCAGACACCCTATGACAGTCAGATTTCCTCAGACAACCAATGACAGTCAGACTTCCTCAGACACCCTATGACAGTCAGATTTCCTCAGACAACCAATGACAGTCAGACTTCCTCAGACACACTATGACAGTCAGACTTCCTCAGACACCCTATGACAGTCAGATTTCCTCAGACAACCAATGACAGTCAGACTTCCTCAGACACACTATGACAGTCAGACTTCCTCAGACACCCTATGACAGTCAGATTTCCTCAGACAACCAATGACAGTCAGACTTCCTCAGACACCCTATGACAGTCAGATTTCCTCAGACAACCAATGACAGTCAGACTTCCTCAGACACACTATGACAGTCAGACTTCCTCAGACACCCTATGACAGTCAGATTTCCTCAGACAACCAATGACAGTCAGACTTCCTCAGACACACTATGACAGTCAGACTTCCTCAGACACCCTATGACAGTCAGATTTCCTCAGACAACCAATGATAGTCAGACTTCCTCAGACACCCTATGACAGTCAGATTTCCTCAGACAACCAATGACAGTGAGTTATGTTATGATGCTACCGTCCTTTTCTCCAACACACCCATCTGTCTCTGAGGGATTAAAAATGTGTCAGTAATAAATAATAATAACATGTTAAACAACAACGTGATGTGAATCCCCCTGAGGATAAGAACTGAGCTCCTCTGAATCACTGGTAAAAGATGTCAGTCAGATTTTGAACAAGCCAGGGATACAGTGTATGTTACTATGGTTAAATACCACAAGAATGAGATGCCGTTTTCACAGAACAGCACCTGCAACATGAACAGCGTTCACAAATGTGAAAACAATGCTAAATCTACTATACAACATACAGAAACTCATCCCGTACAGTGTAGGTTAGATGCAATGGTTTGATGTCCCCCTCATTTGTGCCAGTTAAGTCTGTGGAGAGAGTCTCCAAAAATGATCTATGATACAGTAAGTCCTTCTTAATCACACTGTTTATCTGTCTTTAGTGATATAAACAAAATCAAATATTAAAGCTAGTATTAAACTGTGATGAAGTAGCATCTAGTTTCATATGGTTTAGTCTGTAATACAGACAGAAAGAAACTGCCCAGAAACCTCAAGCTGTCAACCTCCACTACAGCAGTGTCCTCCAGTAACCTCAAGCTGTCAACCTCCACTACAGCAGTGTCCTCCAGTAACCTCAGGCTGTCAACCTCCACTACAGCAGTGTCCTCCAGTAACCTCAAGCTGTCAACCTCCACTATAACAGTGTCCTCCAGTAACCTCAAGCTGTCAACCTCCACTACAGCAGTGTCCTCCAGTAACCTCAGGCTGTCAACCTGCACTAAAGCAGTGTCCTCCAGTAACCTCAGGCTGTCAACCTCCACTATAGCAGTGTCCTCCAGTAACCTCAAGCTATCAACCTCCACTAAAGCAGTGTCCTCCAGTGTGCAAATTAAGCGATCATGATCCTTTAATTAATAATGAACATATTTCATTTTAGGCAAGTATAACATTTTACAGAGGTGAGGACCAAAACATTTTCCTATAAATTGTTTATATTGTTGATGTCACGCCCTGATCTGTTTCACCTGTCTTTCTGATTGTCTCCACCCCCCCCCCCCCCCCAGGTGTCGCCCATCTTCCCACATTATCCCCTGTGTATTTATACCTGTGTTCTCTGTTTGTCTGTTGCCAGTTTGTTTTGTTCGTAGAACCTACCAGCAGTTTTCCCCTAGCTCTTGTCTTGTCTAAAGTTCCTGTTTTCTAGTTTTCCCGGTTTTGATCATTTCTGCCTGACCTGACCCTGAGCCTGCCTGCCGTCCTGTACCTTTGCCCCACTACTCTAGATTACTGACCTCTGCCAGACCTGACCCTGAGCCTGCCTGCCATCCTGAACCTTTGCCCCACTACTCTAGATTACTGACCTCTGCCTGACCTGACGCTGAGCCTGCCGTCCTGTACCTTTGCCCCACTACTCTAGATTACTGACCTCTGCCTGACCTGACCCTGAGCCTGCCGTCCTGTACCTTTGCCCCCACTCTGGATTACTGACCTCTGCCTGACCTGACCCTGAGCCTGCCGTCCTGTACCTTTGCCCCACTACTCTGGAGTACCGAACCCTGCCCGCCTTGACCTGTCGTTTGCCTGTCCCTGTTGTTGTAATAAACTGTTACTTCGACACAGTCTGCATCTGGGTCTTACTTTAGAGTGTGATTGTTGATATAGTTGAAGTATGTCTGTGTAGCGACTACAGTGGGAATCAATATGTCTCTGTTTGTCTGTGTAGCGACTACAGTGGGAATCAATATGCCTCTGTTTGTCTGTGTAGCGACTACAGTGGGAATCAATATGTCTGTGTAGCGACTACAGTGGGAATCAATATGCCTCTGTTTGTCTGTGTAGCGACTACAGTGGGAATCAATATGCCTCTGTTTGTCTGTGTAGCGACTAGAGTGGGAATCAATATGTCTCTGTTTGTCTGTGTAGTGACTACAGTGGGTATCAATATGTCTCTGTTTGTCTGTGTAGCGACTACAGTGGGAATCAATATGTCTCTGTTTGTCTGTGTAGTGACTACCGTGGGAATCAATATGTCTCTGTACGTCTGTGTAGCGACTACAGTGGGAATCAATATGTCTCTGTTTGTCTGTGTAGTGACTACAGTGGGAATCAATATGCCTCTGTTTGTCTGTGTAGCGACTAGAGTGGGAATCAATATGCCTCTGTTTGTCTGTGTAGCGACTAGAGTGGGAATCAATATGTCTCTGTTTGTCTGTGTAGCGACTACAGTGGGTATCAATATGTCTCTGTTTGTCTGTGTAGCGACTACAGTGGGAATCAATATGTCTCTGTTTGTCTGTGTAGTGACTACCGTGGGAATCAATATGTCTCTGTACGTCTGTGTAGCGACTACAGTGGGAATCAATATGTCTCTGTTTGTCTGTGTAGTGACTACAGTGGGAATCAATATGTCTGTGTAGTGACTACAGTGGGTATGAATATGTCATTAGTGTGGGTGAAGCATTATCTGTGATTTATTGCACTATTGAATCTATAATGATTTCGTACTACACCGGCTCTGATGCTCGTCGGATGTTGCAGGGCTTGCAAACTATTACAGACTACTATGGGAAGCACAACCGCGAGCTGCCTAGTGGCACGAACCTACCAGACAAGCTAAATTAATTTTGTGCTCGTTTCGAGGCAAGTAACACTGAAACATGCAAGAGAGCACCAGCTGTTCCGGACGACTGTCTCATCACGCTCTCCGGAGCCAATGTGAGTAAGACCTTTAAACAGGTCAACATTCACAAGGCCGCAGGGCCAGGCGGTTTACCAGGACGTGAACTGCGAGCATGCGCTGACCAACTGTCAAGTGTCTTCAAAGCCTGGCTGTATCCTCTCTGTGTATCATTGGTTTCATACCAGCCTGGCTGTATCCTCTCTGTGTATCAGTGGTTTCATACCAGCCTGGCTGTATCCTCTCTGTGTATCAGTAGTTTCATACCAGCCTGGCTGTAACCTCTCTGTATATCAGTGTGGTTTCACATCAGCCAGACTGTGTCTTCTCTGTGTATCAGAGTGGTTTCATACCAGCCTGGCTGTATCCTCTCTGTGTATCAGTGGTTTCATACCAGCCTGGCTGTATCCTCTCTGTGTATCAGTGTGGTTTCATACCAGCCTGGCTGTAACCTCTCTGTGTATCAGTGTGGTTTCATACCAGCCTGGCTGTATACTCTCTGTGTATCAGTGTGGTCTCATACCAGCCTGGCTGTATCCTCTCTGTGTATCAGTGTGGTTTCATACCAGCCTGGCTGTATCCTCTCTGTGTATCAGTGTGGTTTCATACCAGCCTGGCTGTATCCTCTCTGTGTATCAGTGTGGTTTCATACCAGCCTGGCTGTAACCTCTCTGTGTATCAGTGTGGTTTCATACCAGGCTGGCCGTAATGACTTTCCTCTCCCATTGAAATGAATTAAATTTCAATTTCAATTTTAAATCTCCCACATCACTCATTCTAATAAACATCTGGAGTGTGGCTTTCTGAGCAGGGTTGGTGTTCCCGCTAAAGCTGCCCCCTGTGGTGGATCACAGTGTGCCCTGTAATACCGTCCTCCATAATGGGGAGGGAGTCCTGTGTGACGGGTTGTGTGTATTGGTGTGTGTGTGTGTGTGTGTGTGTGTGTGTGTGTATGTGACTCACAGAGTGTGTGTGTCCTATGGGACAGTGACAGCCTGCCTAACCACTGGTGACATTTCAGACCCCCCCCCCCCCCCCCCCCCCTGTGCTCCTCCTACACCCCCCCCCCCCCCCCCCCCCCCCCCATTTGGGGAATATAATGTGTTTGGAAATGGGGCTGCCCTGTGCAGGACGGCCATCAGCTGGGTGAATACAGTGGTACTCAATGCAGATAGGAGTCTTGTGATATTGATAATGATCCTGATATCAACGTTGTAGTCCCTAGTAGATATTCATCATTATCATTCATTTTTATAATAATGACACACGATCAGTTATTCCAAGGGATTTGGATTAGCATTATACAGTAAAAAGGAGTGTGTGTGAGTGTGGCATAGAGAGAGAGATTGAGTCAGATGGAGGGAGTGAGATGGGGGAGAGAGAGAGAGAGAGAGAGAGAGAGAGAGATTGAGTCAGATGGAGGGAGTGAGATGGGAGAGAGAGAGAGAGAGAGAGATAGTCAGAGTCAAATGCTACCTATATCTCCACAATATAATCCCTATACTTTAATGAAGCCATCTTCTCCATCCTTGAGGGGGAAATCAATCATTTCTAGGCCCAGGGACATGAACTAGTCTGTTGCGACCTAAATGCCAGAACTGGACAAGAACCTGACACTCTCAGCACACAGGCGGGCCAACACCGGCCTGCAGGTGACAGCATTCCCTCCCCCTTTTGCCCCCCTAGACACAACTATGACAACATAACCAACAAAAACAGGTCACAACTCCTGCAGCTCTGTCGCACGCTGGGTCTGTACATAGTCAATGGTAGAGGACTCCTATAGCTCTGTTACATCCTGGGTCTGTACATAGTCAATGGTAGAGGACTCCTATAGCTCTGTTACATCCTGGGTCTGTACATAGTCAATGGTAGGCTTCGAGGGGACTCCTATGGTAGGTACACCTATAGCTCTGTTACATCCTGGGTCTGTACATAGTCAATGGTAGGTTTCGAGGGGACTCCTATGGTAGGTACACCTATAGCTCTGTTACATCCTGGGTCTGTACATAGTCAATGGTAGGCTTCAAGGGGACTCCTATGGTAGGTACACCTATAGCTCTGTTACATCCTGGGTCTGTACATAGTCAATGGTAGGCTTCCAGGGGACTCCTATGGTAGGTACACCTATAGCTCTGTTACATCCTGGGTCTGTACATAGTCAATGGTAGGCTTCAAGGGGACTCCTATGGTAGGTAGCTCATCTCTTGGCTGTAGTACTGTAGACTGCTTTATCACTGACCTAAACCCAGAGTCTCTCAGAGCGTTCACAGTCAGCCCACGGACACCTCTATCAGATCAAAGCAAAATCACAGTCTACTTGAACAGAGCAATACTCAATCATGAGGCATCAAAGCCAAAGGAACTGAGTAACATTAAGAAATGCTGTAGATGGAAGGAAAGTAGTTTGGAAACCTACCAAAAAACAAATTAGGCAACAACAAATTCAATCCCTTTTAGACAATTTCCTGGGTAAAACGTTCCACAGTAATAGTGAAGGTGTAAACTTGGCAGTAGAACATCTTAACAGTATATTTGACCTCTCAGCTTCCCTATCAAATCTAAAAATCTCAAATAGAAAACCGAAGAAAATTAACAACAATGACAAATGGTTTAATGAAGAATGCAAAAACCTAAGAAAGACATTGAGTAACCTAACCAACCAAAAACATAGAGACCAAGAAAACCTGAGTCTACGCATTCACTATATATATATACAATAAACACATAAATACAGAAATACACTACGGAAAAAGAAGGAACAGCATGTCAGAAATCAGCTCAATGAAATTGAAGAATCCATAGACTAACCACTTCTGGGAAAATTGGAAAACACTAAACAAACAACACATCTTCCCCAATATTTGGAACCAAGGACTGATCACCCCAATCCACAAAAGGGGATACAAATTTGACCCCAATAACTACCGTGGGATATGTGTCAACAGCAACCTTGGGAAAATCCTCTGCATTATCATTAACAGCAGACTTTTACATTTCCTCAGCGAAAACAATGTACTGAGCAAACATCAAATTGACTTTTTACCAAATTATTGTACGAAATGTCCTTATTTTAGAGAAATGTCCTCTGGTTTGATGAAACAAAAATAGAACTGTTTGGCCATAATGACCATCGTTATGTTTGGAGGTAAAAGGGGGAAGCTTGCAAGCCGAAAGAACACCATCCCAACCGTGAAACACGGGGGTGGCAGCATCATGTGATTTGATGCAGGAGGGACTGGTGCAACTTCACAAAATAGATGGCATCATGAAGGCGGAAAATTACGTGGATATATTGAAGCAACATCTCAAGACATCAGTCAGGAAGTTAAAGCTTGGTCGCAAATGGGTCTTCCAAATGGACAATGACCCCAAGCATTCTTCCAAAGTTGTGGCAAAATGCCTTATTAAGGCCCTGACCTCAACCCTATAGAACATTTGTGGCAGAACTGAAAAAGCGTGTGCGAGCAAGGAGGCCTACAAACCTGACTCAGTTACACCAGCTCTGTCAGGAGGAATGGGCCAAAATGCACCCAACTTATTATGGGAAGCTTGTGGAAGGCTACCCGAAACATTTGACCCAAGTTAAACAATTTAAAGACAATGCTACCAAATACTAATTGAGTGTATGTGAACTTCTGACGCACTGGGAATGTGATGAGAGAAATATAAGCTGAAATAAATAATTCTCTCTACTATTATTCTGACATTTCACATTTTTTAAATAAAGTTGTGATCCTAACTGACCTAAGACAGTGATTTTTTTCTAGGATTAAATGTCAGGAATTGTGAACTTTCGACTTCAACTGTATATATCTCAAATTCCAGCAGTCTATTTGGTTGAATCTGTTCATGGCTCATCTACTGTAATTGGTTGAATCTATCCATGGCTCATCTGATTGTTGAATCTGTCCATGGCTCAACTGATTGGTTGACTCTGTCCATGGCTCATCTGATTGGTTGAATCTGTCCATGGCTCATCTGATTGGTTGACTCTGTCAATGGCTCATCTGATTGGTTGAATCTGTCCATGGCTCATCTGATTGGTTGACTCTGTCCATGGCTCAACTGATTGGTTGACTCTGTCCATGGCTCATCTGATTGGTCGACTCTATCCATGGCTAAATCTGATTGGTCGACTCTGTCCATGGCTCATCTGATTGGTCGACTCTGTCCATGGCTCATCTGATTGGTCGACTCTGTCCATGGCTCATCTGATTGGTTGACTCTGTCCATGGCTCACTCCAAAGCTTAATATCCTGAGTCTGAGTGCATATGGTCATGTTATGGTTTATGAGATTTATCTTTCATGGTCTTGACTTTACCATCTAATACTAATAGGAGTTTGAAATGGCACCCTTTCACTACATTCCTATGTGCTCTGGCCCAGTGGTGCACACAGTGGGGGACCATGGAAAACAGTTGATCACGTGGGTTCAACTGGGAGAAACGCAGACATGGATTTAATAATACTCTGTAATCCAATGTGACAAATGTAACTGACCGTTAAGCAGTGATGTCAATGCTGTCCCCGTTACCACTGACCTCTGACCTGACCTTTGTTACCACTGCTACTCCTGACCTCTGACCTGACCTCTGTTTTTACGCTGCTGCTACTCTCTGCTTATTATATATGCATAGTCACTTTAACTATACATCATGTACATACTACATCAATTGGGCCGACCAACCAGTGCTTCTGCACATTGGCTAACCGGGCTATCTGCATTGTGTCCCACCACCCGCCAACCCCTCTTTTACACTACTGCTACTCTCTGCTTATCATATATGCATAGTCACTTTAACTATACATCATGTACATACTACATCAATTGGGCCGACCAACCAGTGCTTCTGCACATTGGCTAACCGGGCTATCTGCATTGTGTCCCACCACCCGCCAACACCTCTTTTACACTACTGCTACTCTCTGTTCATCATATATGCATATTCACTTTAACCATATCTACATGTACATACTACCTCAATCAGCCTGACTAACAGGTGTCTGTATATAGCCTTGCTACTTTTATAGCCTCTCTACTGTATATAGCCTCTCTACTGTATATAGCCTCTCTACTGTATATAACCTCTCTACTGTAAGTAGCCTCTCTACAGTATACAGCCTGTCTACTGTATATAGCCTGTCTACTGTATATAGCCTAACTACTGTATATAACCTCTCTACTGTATATAGCCTAACTACTGTATATAACCTCTCTACTGTATATAGCCTCTCTACTGTATATAACCTCTCTACTGTAAGTAGCCCCTCTACTGTATATAGCCTCTCTACTGTATATAACCTGTCTTTTTACTGTTGTTTTATTTCTTTAGCTACCTATTGTTCACCTAATATCTTTTTTGCACTATTGGTTAGAGCCTGTAAGTGAGCATTTCACTGTAAGGTCTACTACACCGGTTGTAATCAGCGCACGTGACAAATAAACCTTGATTTGATTTGTTACCACTACTACTACTGACCTCTGACCTGACCTCTGCTACTACTACTACTACTACTAACCTCTGACCTGACCTCTGTTACCACTACTACTACTACTACTACTGACCTCTGACCTGACCTCTGTTACTACTACTACTGACCTGACCTCTGCTACTACTACTACTACTAACCTCTGACCTGACCTCTGTTACCACTACTACTACTACTACTACTAACCTCTGACCTGACCTCTGTTACCACTACTACTACTACTACTACTGACCTCTGACTTGACCTCTGCTACTACTACTACTGACCTGACCTCTGCTACTACTACTACTACTAACCTCTGACTTGACCTCTGTTACCACTACTACTACTACTACTACTGACCTCTGACCTGACCTCTGCTACAACTACTACTACTGACCTCTGACCTGACCTCTGTTACCACTACTACTACTACTACTACTACTACTGACCTTACCTCTGTTGCCACTACTACTACTGACCTCTGACCTGACCTCTGCTCCTACTACTACTACTGACCTCTGGCCTGACCTCTGTTACCACTACTACTACTACTACTACTACTACTGACCTCTGACCTGACCTCTGTTACCACTACTACTACTGACCTCTGACCTGACCTCTGCTACTACTACTACTACTACTGACCTCTGACCTTACCTCTGTTGCCACTACTACTACTGACCTCTGACCTGACCTCTGCTCCTACTACTACTGACCTCAGACCTGACCTCTGTTACTACTACTACTACTACTACTACTACTACTACTACTGCTACTAGGTAGCCTAGTGGTTAGAGTATTGGGCCAGTAACTGAAAGGTTGACAAGGTAAAAATCTGTTGTTAACAGTAAACCCACTGTTCCCCGGTAGGACGTCATTATAAATAAGAATTTGTTCTTAATTGACTTGCCTAGTTAAATAAAATAAAATGTAATTCAAATACCATTAGCTGAAATATATATCATCGATCCAAGATGGCGTAGCAGTGCAGACGTGTTTGTCATAGTCCCGTGTATATTTTGTTTTTGTATTTTTTGTTGTTGTATATATTTCAATATATTTCTTTTTATATATAAATATATCTATTTTTCAATTTTTTTATTAAATATACCTTCCAGCAATCCGCCTCACCCAATGTGATAGGGATCTGCTTTCTTTTAGACCTTATCGCTAGAACCGCCATCAGATGCTAGCCATCAGAAGCTAACCAGCTAATTAGCTACTAGCTATTTTAGTCATTGTTAGCCACTGCTAGCGGCTTTTACCTTTAGCTCAGACACCAGCCGCTTTTAGCCTGGATAATACCCGCCAGTCTGCACAGAGCGATATCAACCCTGAGCATACCGGACTGCTTTTCTCCACTACATCACCAGATTCCTGCCGTAATCTCTGGACCACTACTCCTGATCATCGCAGATAGCTGCTACCGAGGGGCCCAGCCCTGAAGCTAGCCTTGAGCCAGGTCCATCTCCCGGCCTGCTCCAGTAGACCCTATGGTCACTCGGCTACACAGCTGATGCCTCCCGGACTCTTCACTAACACAACTAGAAGCCACTACATCACTGGGTTCCTGCCGTAAACTCTGGACCTTTGCATCGGATCATCGCAGCTAGATAGCCTGCTACCGACTGGCTATAGTGGCTAAGGCCCTTGTCCCGAAACTAGCTCCAGTTAATAACCTCGAGCCAGGCGCATCTCACGGCTAGCAAACACAATTTCTTCAGCTACAATACCTCTTTTGCCAATTGGCCTGGACCCTTTGTCGACACAGAGCCCCCCCGATCCATCACGACTGGTCTGCCAACGTAATTCCTTCCGATGTGTCCTCAACCGGACTTTTCCCGGATATCTGTGAAGACGCTTCTGCTATCCCCGGCCTGCTAACTTTCCGAATGCCGTGTCTCCCGCTTGCTAGCATAGTAACGACTACCTAAAGGCTTCCCTGTTCCATCTATTGCTGTTCACTGGACCCTATGATCACTTGGTTACACTTATGATCACTATGATCACTTAGCTGATGCCTCCTGGACTGTTCATTAATCTCAACACTCCATTTTGTTATTTTGTTTATCTGTCGGCCCCAGTCTCGAACTCAGGCCCTGTGTGTGGTTAGCTGACCCTCTCTGCCAATTCATCACCATTTTACCTGTTGTTGTTGTCTTAGCTGATTAGCTGTTGTTGTTTTACCCATTGTTGTCTTAGCTAGCTCTCCAAATCAACACCTGTGATTGCTATATGCCTTTCTCTAATGTCAATATGCTTTGTATACTGTTGTTTAGGGTAGTTATCATTGTTTTATTTTACCGCGGAGCCCCTAGTCCCACTCAACATGCCTCAGAGAGCTCTTTTGTCCCATCTCCCACACACCTAGCATAACTTGTGCCTCCAGAGAGGCAACCTCTATTATCGTCACTCAATGCCTAGGTTTACGTCCACTGTAACCGCATCATACCATACCCCTGTCGGTACATTATGCCCTAAATCTATTCTACCATGCCCAGAAATCTGCTCCTTTTATTCTCTGTCCACAACACACTAGACGACCAGTTTTGATAGCCTTTAGCCGTACCCTCCTCCCCTGTTCCTCGGTTGATGTAGAGGTTAACCTAGGGCCTGTATGTCCCCAGGCGCTCTCATTTGTTGACTTCTGTAACCGTAAAAGCCTTGGTTTCATGCTTGTTAACATCAGAAGCCTCCTCCCTAAGTTTGCTTTATTCACTGCTTTAGTACACTCCGCCAACTCTGATGTCCTAGCCGTGTCTGAATCCTGGCTTAGGAAGGCCTGAGAATTCTGAGAAGTCTGAGAATTCCATCCCCGACTATAACATTCTCCGCCAAGATGGAACTGCCAAAGGGGGAGGAGTTGCAGTCAACTGCAGAGATAGCCTGCAAAGTTCTGTTATACAATCCAGGTCTATGCCCAAACAGTTGGAGCTTCTAATTTTAAAAATGAATCTCCCCACTCCTTAGCTCCCAGCTGTGCCCTGGACACCATATGTGAATTGATTGCCCCCCATATTTCTTCAGAATTCGTTCTGTTAGGTGACCTGAACTGGGATATGCTTAACACGCCGGCCGTTATACAAATGCACCTCTGTTGTTTTCAATCAGGATCTCAGAAATCACTGCCTAATTGCCTGCATCCGTTATGGGTCCGCGGTCAATCGACCACCCCTCATCACTGTCAAACACTCCCTAAAACACTTCTGCAAGCAGGCCTTTCTAATCAACCTGGTCCGGGTATCCTGGAAGGTAGAGGATGCCTGGTTGTTCTTTAAAAGTGATTTCCTCACCATCTTAAATAAGCATGCCCCTTTCAAAAAATGTATAACTAAGAATAGACATAGCCCTTGGTTCACTCCAGACCTGACTGCCCTTGACTATCACAAAAACATCCTGTGGAGTCCTGCACTAGCATTGAATAGTCCCCGCGATATGCACATTTTCAGGGAAGTCAGGAACCAATACACACAGTTAGGAAAGCAAAGACTAGCTTTTTCAAAAATAAATTTGCATCCTGTAGCTCTAACTCCAAAAAGTTCTGGGACACTGTAAAGTCCATGGAGAATAAGAGCACCTCCTCCCAGCTGCCCACTGCACTGATCCTAGGAAAAACTGTCACCACCAATAAATCCACGATAATTGAGGATTTCAATAAGTATTTCTCTACGGCTGGCCATGCTTTCCTCCTGGTTACCCCAACCCCGGCCAACAGCTACGCACCCCCCGCAGCTTCAATGATGTCGCTCCTGCTGCAGGTGATTCCTTGATCCACCTCTATGCAGACGACACCATTCTGTATAAATCTGTCCCTTCTTTGGACACTGTGTTAACTAACCTCCAAATGAGCTTCAATGCCATACAACACTCCTTCCGTGGCCTCCAACTGCTCTTAAAAGCTAGTAAAACTAAATGCATGCTCTTCAACCGATCGCTGCCCGCACCAGCCCGCCCGACTAGCATCACTACTCTGGACGGCTCTGATTTATGTGGACAACTACAAATACCTAGGTGTCTGGTTAGACTGTAAACTCTCCTTCCACACTCATATTAAGCATATCCAATCCAAAATTAAATCTAGAATTGGCTCCCTATTTCGCAACAAAGCCTCCTTCACTTACGCTGCCAAACATACCCTCCTCGACCTCGGATTTTGTCATTTACAAAATAGCCTCCAACACTCTACTCAGCAAACTTAATATGAGTGTGGAAGTAGAGTTTACAGTCTAGCCAGACACCTAAGTATTTGTAGTTGGGGCGGCAGGGTAGCCTAGTGGTTAGAGCGTTAGACTAGTAACTGAAAGGGTTGCAAGTTCAAATCCGAGAGCTGACAAGGTACAAATCTGTCGTTCTGCCCCTGAACAGGCAGTTAACCCACTGTTCCTAGGCCGTCATTGAAAATAAATAAAACATTCTTAACTGACTTGCCTAGTAAAATAAAGGTGTTCTCAACTAGCCTACCTGGTTAAATAAACGTGAAATAAAAAATAGAGGGTCAAATACCCCCAAGACATGCTAAACTCTCCTGTAATTGGTAATGGTGAAAGGTTAGCATGCCTTGGGGGTATGACCTTCTGTGACTTTCTCACTCATAATTATTCTAGATTATCCCTAATCATGGTCGCATGTAGAATTGTTTAGAAACATGTTATATTCTAATTTACATAGAAAATGTCTCCAAAATGCCATTCATTTATATTGGGTACAAAATAATCTGAAACACAACCAAAAACAAACTACAAATACATCCAACAAGTTTGTAGAGTCACTAGCTTGACGTGGTCATTGCGTGCTAGGAACGTGGTACCAAATACTCAACTTTTGAATCATTTACTACATTTTCTGAGATTCAAGTTCATGAAATTAGTTAGTTTTATCACTTTGTTACAGTTTATTAAAACATTGAAAAGAGACCATTTAAAAGTCATTTTATAAAACATTTAAAAATGTATTTTTTTCATAGGAAGGGTTAAAGGGGCATGTGCTGTGGCTGGTTGAGTCCCTATCTGTCCCCTACTGTATGTCAGACAGCACAAGTTACAGGACGATCTGAATCTACCATTTCATAAATCACTCAGTGAGTTATGTTTCTCTCAAAAATCAGGATATAATGCCAATACCGTTCAACTGATTTTTTTTTCTGTGACGTCTGGTCTGGTTTCATCTCTACTGGATGAGTTCGGTGCTTCAGGGGGTGTTGGCAGCTCATTAAATGTTTGCTAACAGGCGGATAATAATTCTGTGGTTTAGTAATGACTCACCATTAAACCCCCTGCTGCTTATCAGAGGCTAGCTGGTGCTAAGCTACGACGCTAAGCCACAATTACTGTCCACACACACTAACCAGATGCTTCACAGCATTAAGAATCAAACTAGGAACAATGTCTCTCCAAGACAGAAGAGAGAGAGAGTGAGAGAGAGAGAGAGAGAGAGAGAGAGAGAGAGAGAGAGAGAGAGAGAGAGAGAGAGACAGAGAGAGAGAGAGAGGGTGAGTGAGTGAGTGCGTGAGTGAGTGAGTGAGTGAGTGAGTGAGTGAGTTAGTTAGTGAGTGAGTGAGGGTGTGTGTTCGTGTGTGTCCGTGTGTCCGTGTGTGTCCGTGTGTGTCCGTGTGTCTGTGTCCGTGTGTCTGTGTGTGTGTGTATATGTGTGTGTAAAATAGATGGAACCAGGTCAATAATGACTGACTGAGTAGTGATTATCCCCACACTCACCAGGAGAAATGTACACAACACAACACAACTATCATAACCCTCACAACTTTCACACAGTGCACTCCCAATAAATGATAACCCTAAACTGAGGCTGTGTCCCAAAATAGCACCATATTCCCTAAGAAGTGCACTACCTTTGACCGGAGCCCTATGGGTAGTGCACTATGTAGGGAATAGGGTGCCATTTGGGACTCATACTGAGCTATTGACATTGTCTTGACTAAATTAATTGGGCTGCTAAAAGCCTTAATGAGGCTCATTGAAGTCATTATTATAGAAAATAACAAACATTCATTATCCCAATCACAGCCACTAAGGCTATGTCTCAAATGGCATCCTATGCCCGACACAGTGTTATGGGTTCTGATCAAAAGTAGTTCACTATATAGGGGGAAAAGGGTAATATTTGGGCTGCAGACTAGGTTATTAAGGGCCTGCATTCATTCATACACACCTAATGAATCAGCTCAAAGTGTTATGGTTTAGAAATATAACTCTAGTGAGATAAATAACAAGGTTATAGGGTACACTGTATAATGCAGTAGTATGTCTGGGTTATAGGGTACACTGCAAGATGCAGTAGAATGTCTGGGTTATAGGTACACTGCATAATGCAGTAGTATGTCTGGGTTATAGGTACACTGCATAATGCAGTAGTATGTCTGGGTTATAGGGTACACTGCATAATGCAGTAGTATGTCTGGGTTATAGGTACACTGCATAATGCAGTAGTATGTCTGGGTTATAGGTACACTGCATAATGCAGTAGTATAGCTGGGTTATAGGGTGAACTGCATAATGCAGTAGTATGTCTGGGTTATAGTGTACACTGCATAATGCAGTAGTATAGTATGTCTGGGTTATAGGTACACTGCATAATGCAGTAGTATGTCTGGGTTATAGGGTACACTGCATAATGCAGTAGTATAGCTGGGTTATAGGGTACACTGCATAATGCAGTAGTATGTCTGGGTTATAGGGTACACTGCATAATGCAGAAGTATGTCTGGGTTATAGGGTACACTGCATAATGCAGTAGTATAGTATGTGTCTGGGTTATGGGTACACTGCATAATGAAGTAGTATAGCTGGGTTATAGGGTACACTGCATAATGCAGTAGTATAGCTGGGTTATAGGGTACACTGCATAATGCAGTAGTATAGTATGTGTCTGGGTTATGGGTACACTGCATAATGAAGTAGTATAGTTGGGTTATAGGGTACACTGCATAATGCAGTAGTATAGCTGGGTTATAGGGTACACTGCATAATGCAGTAGTATAGCTGGGTTATAGGGTACACTGCATAATGCAGTAGTATAGTATGTCTGGGTTATAGGGTACACTGCATAATGCAGTAGTATAGTATGTTGGGGTTATAGGGTACACTGCATAATGCAGTAGTATAGCTGGGTTATAGGGTACACTGTATAATGCAGTAGTATGTCTGGGTTATAGGGTACACTGCATTATGCAGTAGTATAGTATGTGTCTGGGTTATGGGTACACTGCATAATGAAGTAGTATAGCTGGGTTATAGGGTACACTGCATAATGCAGTAGTATAGCTGGGTTATAGGGTACACTGCATAATGAAGTAGTATAGCTGGGTTATAGGGTACACTGCATAATGCAGTAGTATAGTATGTCTGGGTTATAGGGTACACCTCGTAATGCAGTAGTATGTCTGGGTTATAGGGTATACTGCATTATGCAGTAGTATATTATGTCTGGGTTGTAGGGTACACTGCATAATGCAGTAGTATAGCTGGGTTATAGGGTACACCTCGTAATGCAGTAGTATATCTGGGTTATAGGGTACACTGCATAATGCAGTAGTATAGTATGTCAGGGTTATAGGGTACACTGCATAATGCAGTAGTATAGCTGGGTTATAGGGTACACTGCATAATGCAGTAGTATGTCTGGGTTATAGGGTACACTGCATAATGCAGTACTATAGTATGTCTGTGTTATAGGTACACTGTGTAATGCAGTAGTATAGCATGTCTGGGTTATAGGTACACTGCATAATGCAGTACTATAGTATGTCTGGGTTATAGGTACACTACATAATGCAGTAGTATAGTTAGTATGTGTCTGGGTTATAGGTACACTACATAATGCAGTAGTATAGTTAGTATGTGTCTGGGTTATAGGTACACTGCATAATGCAGTAGTAGAGTATGTGTCTGGGTTATAGATACACTGCATAATGCAGTAGTATAGTATGTGTCTGGGTTATAGGTACACTGCATAATGCAGTAGTATAGCATGTCTGGGTTATAGGTACACTGCATAATGCAGTAGTATAGTTAGATTGTGTCTGGGTTATAGGTACACTGCATAATGCAGTAGTATAGTATGTGTCTGGGTTATAGGTACACTGCATAATGCAGTAGTATAGTATGTCCGGGTTGAGATGTTTGTAAATGGAGATGATTGACACTGGCTGGACGGCTATGTTTAAAACGAGGTAAACACTCCACATCTGTAGTCCTCTGTTAGCCTTGTCCCAGGTCTGTTTGTACTGTCTGTTAGCCTGGTCCCAGGTCTGTTTGTACTGTCTGTTAGCCTGGTCCCAGGTCTGTTTTTACTGCCAGATAGCCAGGTCCCAGGTCTGTTTGTACTGTCTGTTAGCCTGGTCCCAGGTCTGTTTGTACTGTCTGTTAGCCTGGTCCCAGGTCTGTTTGTACTGTCTGTTAGCCTGGTCCCAGGTCTGTTTGTACTGCCAGTTAGCCTGGTCCCAGGTCTGTTTGCACTGTCTGTTAGCCTGGTCCCAGGTCTGTTTGTACTGTCTGTTAGCCTGGTCCCAGGTCTGTTCGCTCTGTCTTGCCAACTCCCATGGTTAGTGTTTCCAACAAGGCAGAGAGAAAGATAGAAATAACAGAAAAATAAATAGATACACAATGAGTAACGATAACTTGACTATATAGACAGAGCACCAGTATAGAGTCAACGTGTAAACAATTTCTTGTCTATATAGACGGAGTACCAGTACAGAGTCAACGAGTAAACGATACCTTGGCTATATAGACGGAGTACCAGTACAGAGTTGATGTGCAGGGATTCGAGGTAGTTGTGGTAGATTTGTACATACAAGTAGGGATAAAGTGACTAGGCAACTGGATCGATAATAAACAGTAGCAGCATTGTATGTGATGAGTCATAGTTAGTTCAATGGGAGATCAATGCAGATTGTCCGGGTAGCCATTTAGCAGTATTGTTTAGCAGTCTTACGGCTTGGGGGTAGAAGCTGTTCATAGTTCTGTTGGTTCCAGACTTGGTGCATCGGTACCGCTTGCCGTGCGGAAGCCGGAGAAAGCAGTCTATGACTTGGGTGGCTGGATTCTACATTTCTGACACCGCCTGGTATAGAGGTCCTGGATGGCAGGGAGCTCAGCCCCAGGAATGCACTGGGCCGTCCGCACCACCATCTGTAGCATCTGGCGGTCGGATGCCAAGCAGTGTCAAACCAGGCGGTGATGCAGTCAGTCAAGATGCTCTCGATGGTGCAGTTGTATAACTTTTTAAGGATCTGAGGGCCCATGTCAAATCTTTTCAGCCTCCTGAGGGGTGGAAGAGGCGTTGTCATGTTCTCTTCACGACTGTTGTGTGGACCACGTTAATTCCTTAGTGATGTGGGACACAGAGGAACTTGAAGCTCCTCTCGACCCGCTCCACTACAGCCCAGTCGATGTGGAATGGGGGCGTGGCTCGGCACACCGTTTTCCTGTATTTCACGTTCAGCTCTTTTGCTGCCGTTGAAGGAAAGGCTGCTGTCTTGGCACCACAAATAAGCAGCACAAACAGTACTGTTGCATGATGTTATATTACTATTGCTTCTTGTACTACAGGGAAATACCTCTACTTCTCATCGTGTTAACAAAAAAGCACAACAAAATAAAATATAAATAATATTTTCAGAATGTTATATTACACTTTCACACTAGCCTTGTACAGAAGGAAACATATTTTCCAAGAAATGTCCTGAGCTCTGTAATTGCTTGACCGAAAACAATAGCCTGGTGTCTTGGCCATAGTGGAGTTTGGAGTGTGACTGTTTGAGGTTGTGGACAGGTGTATTTTATACTGATAACAAGTTCAAACAGGTGCCATTAATACAGGTAACAAGTGGAGGACAGATGAGCCTCTTAAAGAAGAAGTTACAGGTCTGTGAGAGCCAGAAATCTTGCTTGTTTGTAGGTGAACAAATACTTATTTTCAGGAGTGCAGGAGCACAAAATAGAAATTTGAAGTTACCTTTCTATATTTCAATGAATTAAAGATTTAAAGCTTGTTAAGCTGTCTATTAATGTTTGGGGGTTCCTAGTTGCCCCCAGGCACCTTGTGAAAAATGTTTCGATAAGCTTGTTTGCAGGATTTTATTTTATTTTTTATTTTACATTAATTCATACAGGTTTTTTCTCATTGAGATAACATCTCTTTTCCAAGAGAGACCTGGTCCAATAGCAACAGGGGGAACAACATTTCAGACAAAACAACTTACATACACTAACACAACATTAAACAAAACTATAAACACACATATAGTACAACAATTACATATTACATTTAAAAAACAAAAACATCTGGACTAAAAACAGCTGTCCTCTTCTATGCATCGATCAAGTGTTTAAACTCCACCAAGGATTCAAGGACCCTGTTTGAATTAGTACGTGAGACTCATTATTTTTTTTAAATCACTGTTCTGATGAAAAACAAAACAAATCTATTTAGATAGATGGGTGTTTTTTAATTTCAGTGCTGCATATTCTGTAAACTGAGCAAGATTTGATGAGCTAATTGCCTTGTGTCCGTAGGTATGGAGGGAAGCCCACTGAAGGCAAAGAAAGAGAGAGACGAAGCCCATCAACACAGAAGCCCATGTATCCGTGTCGATGAGAGATGATGCAACACTGAGACATAACTCTTGTAGAAACTTTGAGGGAAGTTCAGACAGAGACACGAGGATTCAGACGAAAAACCTCTGGGAAAAATTTAAAAACACTTCACCTTCAATTCTAATCATTCGACGGTATTTCTCATCGGTTTCTCTAACAGATCAACTCTCCAACAGTATCTGCAATAGTCCGAAGTAAACAGACAGAGCAGTCTTAATTGGAGAATGTGTTGTCAGTCCCAAGCCGCCATTTTCCGATGAGTCTTTGAATGAAGAGTTTGAGATAAAACTGTCCAGTTTGAGTGTTTGTTTTAGCTTGTTCCAGTCGCTAGCTGCAGCGAACTGAAAAGAGGAGCGACCCAGGGATGTGTGCTTTGGGGATCTTTAACAGAATGTGACTGGCAGAACGGGTGTTGTATGTGGAGGATGAGGGCTGCAGTAGATATCTCAGATAGAGGGGAGTGAGGCCTAAGAGGGTTTTATAAATAAGCATCAACCAATGGGTCTTGTGACGGGTATACAGAGATGACCAGTTTACGGAGGAGTATAGAGTGCAGTGATGTGTCCTATAAGGAGCATTGGTGGCAAATCTGATGGCCGAATGGTAAAGAACATCTAGCCGCTCGAGAGCACCCTTACCTGCCAATCTATAAATTACATCTCCTTAGTCTAGCATGGGTAGGATGGTCAGAGTAGAGATGACAGTAGCTACTGCCAGGTAGAGAGAGTAGAGATGACAGTAGCTACTGCCAGGTAGAGAGAGTAGAGATGACAGTAGCTACTGCCAGGTAGAGAGAGTAGAGATGACAGTAGCTACTGCCAGGTAGGGAGAGTAGAGATGACAGTAGGGAGAGTAGAGAAGACAGTAGCTTCTGCCAGGTAGGGAGAGTAGAGATGACAGTGCCTACTGCCAGGTGGGGGGGAGTAGAGATGACAGTGCCTACTGCCAGGTGGGGGGGAGTAGAGATGACAGTGCCTACTGCCAGGTAGGGAGAGTAGAGATGACAGTGCCTACTGCCAGGTAGGGAGAGTAGAGATGACAGTAGGGAGAGTAGAGATGACAGTAGCTACTTCCAGGTAGAGAGAGTAGAGATGACAGTAGCTACTGCCAGGTAGGGAGAGTAGAGATGCCATTAGGGAGAGTAGAGATGACAGTAGGGAGAGTAGAAATGACAGTAGCTACTGCCAGGTGGGGAGAGTAGAGATGACAGTAGGGAGAGTAGAGATGACAGTAGCTACTGCCAGGTGGGGAGAGTGGAGATGACAGTAGCTACTGCCAGGTAGTGAGAGTAGAGATGACAGTAGGGAGGGTAGAGATGACAGAAGGGAGAGTAGAGATGACAGTAGCTACTGCCAGGTGGGGTGAGTAGAGATGACAGTAGGGAGAGTAGAGATGACAGTAGCTACTGCCAGGTGGGGAGAGTAGAGATGACAGTAGGGAGAGTAGAGATGACAGTAGCTACTGCCAGGTGGGGAGAGTAGAGATGACAGTAGGGAGAGTAGAGATGACAGTAACTACTGCCAGGTAGTGAGAGTACAGATGACAGTATCGGGAGGGGGGGGGGGGGGTTGGTATCTGTAGGGGCCAGGGGGAGTGATGAGAATCTCTAATCTGTTTGTGGGTGATAGGAGAGACTTGGGGAGGCACGGTGAGCATATGAAAGAGTTACGGGCATGACTTTGCATTAATGACAATGAGAAGAGGAAGTGACAACATAAAATATAACCAATTAACCCACCTAACCAGGAAGCACCAGCCAACCAGCCACCTAACCAGGAAGCAGCAGCCAACCAGCCAGGAGGGACCAGCCAACCAGCCAGTCAGCCAGGAAGCACCAGACAACCAGCCAGTCAACCAGGAAGCACCAGCCAACCAGCCACCTAACCAGGAAGCACCAGCCAACCAGCCAGTCAACCAAGAAGCACCAGCCAACCAGCCACCTAACCAGGAAGCACCAGCCAACCAGCCAGTCAACCAGGAAGCACCAGCCAACCAGCCAGCCAGGAAGCACCAGCCAACCAGCCAGTCAACCAGGAAGCACCAGCCAACCAGACAGTCAGCCAGGAAGCACCAGCCAACCAGCCAGTCAGCCAGGAAGCACCAGCCAACCAGCCACCTAACCAGAAAGCACCAGCCAACCAGCCAGTCAACCAGGAAGCACTAGCCAACCAGCCAGTCAGCCAGGAAGCACCAGCCAACCAGCCAGTCAGCCAGGAAGCACCAGACAACCAGCCAGTCAACCAGAAAGCACCAGCCAACCAGCCAGTCAGCCAGGAAGCACCAGCCAACCAGCCAATCAGCCAGGAAGCACCAGCCAACCAGCCAGTCAACCAGGAAGCACTAGCCAACCAGCCAGTCAGCCAGGAAGCACCAGCCAACCAGCCAGTCAGCCAGGAAGAACCAGACAACCAGCCAGTCAACCAGAAAGCACCAGCCAACCAGCCAGTCAGCCAGGAAGCACCAGCCAACCAGCCAATCAGCCAGGAAGCACCAGCCAACCAGCCAGTCAACCAGGAAGCACCAGCCAACCAGCCACCTAACCAGGAAGCAACAGTCAACCAGGAAGCACCAGCCAACCAGCCACCTATCCAGGAAGCACCAGCCAACCAACCAATGCTTACATACTCAGAGAAATGTAGGCTATAATCCACAGACAATACATCCTGGTCTACAATCCACAGACAATACCTCCTGGTCTACAATCCACAATCAATACACCCTGGTCTACACTCTACAGACAATACATCCTGGTCTACACTCTACAGACAATACATCCTGGTCTACAATCCACAGACAATACATCCTGGTCTACACTCTACAGACAATACATCCTGGTCTACACTCTACAGACAATACATCCTGGTCTACAATCCACAGACAATACATCCTGGTCTACAATCTACAGACAATACATCCTGGTCAACAATCAACAGAATAAATTAATTAAGTATGTGTGGATTATTAGCAGTAGGATAATATGAAAACTCTTCACAAATAACAAGGGATCAGAAAGTGAAATTAAATGGCAAGTGGAATTTTAAAAGAAATACTCACAACAGAAACCTGTTTTTAGTGTGAAAGAAGAAAGAGGAAGGAAGTGCTTTATTATGAAATAGTTTTTTAAAATTATATATATATTTTTTTATTGAATATCCGAAACATACAATATAACTGTAGTGAAGCAGCTCAATAACAACACCATACCAGTGTCTGCCTGTTTGGCCCCTGTCATCGGATGGGGCCACAGTGTCTCCTGACCCCTCCTGTCTCAGCCTCCAGTATTTATGCTGCAGTAGTTTATGTGTCGGGGGGCTAGGGTCAGTTTGTTATATCTGGAGTACTTCTCCTGTCTTATCCGGTGTCCTGTGTGAATTTAAGTATGCTCTCTCTAATTCCCTCTTTCTTTCTCTCTCTCTGAGGACCTGAGCACTAGGACCATGCCTCAGGACTACATGGCATGATGACTCCTTGCTGTCCCCAGTCCACCTGGTCGTGCTGCTGCTCCAGTTTCAACTGTTCTGCCTGCGGCTATGGAACCGTGACCTGTTCACCAGACGTGCTGTTTTCAACTCTCTAGAGACAGCAGGAGCGGTAGAGATACTCTTAATGATCGGCTATGAAAAGCCAACTGACATTTACTCCTGAGGTGCTGACTTGCTGCACCCTTGACAACTACTGTGATTATTATTATTTAAAAATGCTGGTAATTTATGAACATTTGAACATCTTGGCCATGTTCTGTTATAATATCCACCCGGCACAACCAGAAGAGGACTGGCCACCCCTCATAGCCTGGTTCCTCTCTATCCTGGTTCCTCTCTAGGTTTCTTCCTAGGTTTTGGCCTTTCTAGGGAGTTTTTCCTAGCCACCGTGCTTCTACACCTGCATTGCTTGCTGTTTGAGGTTTTAGGCTGGGTTTCTGTATAGCACTTTGAGATATCAGCCGATGTAAGAAGGGCTATATAAATACATTTGATTTGATTTTGATCCAACAGACTCCCATACCAAGAGACACACGGAAGCATCCAGGATCAATGCCCTGCTCAAGGGCACATTGACAGATCTCTCATTGGGATGGGCTCAGTCCATCCCATCCCAACCCTCAGCTTCCCTCAGCCCATCCCATCCCAACCCTCAGCTTCCCTCAGTCCATCCCATCCCAACCCTCAGCTTTCCTCAGCCCATCCCATCCCAACCCTCAGCTTCCCTCAGCCCATCCCATCCCAACCCTCAGCTTCCCTCAGTCCATCCCATCCCAACCCTCAGCTTCCCTCAGTCCATCCCATCCCAACCCTCAGCTTCCCTCAGCCCATCCCATCCCAACCCTCAGCTTCCCTCAGCCCATCCCATCCCAACCCTCAGCTTCCCTCAGCCCATCCCATCCCAACCCTCAGCTTCCCTCAGTCCATCCCATCCCAACCCTCAGCTTCCCTCAGCCCATCCCATCCCATCCCACAGCTTCCCTCAGCCCATCCCATCCCAACCCTCAGCTTCCCTCAGCCCATCCCATCCCAACCCTCAGCTTCCCTCAGCCCATCCCATCCCAACCCTTAGCTTCCCCCATCCCATCCCAACCCTCAGCTTCCCTCAGCTCATCCCATCTATCTCTGCTGGCCACCCTCTTTGTGTTTCTACGCGACACATATCTTTCAACTATGATGTGATGTTTAACATACAATTTCAATCTATCTAATCAAATAGAATCCACAGATTGCGAGTTGAAGATAAATACTTTTACTAAGAGTATTAGTATATTAGTAATTGTCTGACCTGGTCTCTCAAGATTTCCTAACAGTACTATTTCTCGGGTCAATTTTAGATGAATGCTATGCATTTTCAGCCATTTCTGAACATGAGACCAGAAACAGGCTACCTGATGGCAATACCAAAATAATTGGTCTATTGATTCGGTATCCTCACAACAAAATCTGCAGAGCTTCAATGATTTTATGCCCCAAATATTCAACATTTTGTTGGTGGCAATAATTTTATATAATCATTTTAGCTGAAAAGCACGAGGTCTTGAATCTTGCGTTGTTTTATATATCAACTCATACACCCTGTACTATGGAATCGGTACATCAAAAATATCTTCCCAACTATTTTGCAATCTGTATGGCACAGTTGTCAACATCCTGGTCCTCAAATGAAACTGGTAAACTTTCCTATTTATGCTGTTTTTATTCCTCCTCCAGTTGTGATCCTTTATATTGGGCAGACAGACCAGTTCCCTACCTCCTCCCGCCTCCTCCAGTTTTGATCCTTTATATTGGGTAGACAGACCAGTTCCCTACCTCCTCCCGCTGCCACCTGTCTCCTCCATTTTTGGGATAATACTGTAGTCAATTGTTGTACACTTGGACTGAGCAGACCTTCCCGTACAATTAAGATGACTCCCATGAAGTACATAACTCTACCATTCCAATTTACAATATCATGTAAGAACAAAATACCCTTTTCAAACATCTTTCCCATAAATACAGGTATTTTATCAACCAGCACATTTGAGTTCAGCCATAATATTTGTTGTAATATTTGTTCTATCTTTTCAGGGGATGAAATTGAAATTGTAGCCAGCTCTGCAATGCTCATTTGAAAAGGAAAGTATAATTTTAAATTAATTGAAAATGAGACATGGCAATCTGCACAAAGGCAAAAAGGCTATTTTTAAACAATCAGTGAGCTTTTTTTAGTAATCTACTTGAGAACCATTTAGGGTTAAAATAAAACTTTTGAATAAGTGAAGCTTTTAAAGAGAGATTTAGAGCTTTTATAATCTCAACCCACCCAATTCATTTTCATTATATAGATATGCACGTTTTATTTTGTCTGGTTTAGCGTCCCAAATAAAGCAAAATATGTTTTGCTCATATGATTTGAAAAATGAATCATCAGGAGTAGGCAGCACCATAAGTAAGTGTGTTACGGTGAGTGAATGAGGACCCAAAAGCGAACTAACTTAAACAGAGCTTCTTTAATAACCAAACATAGGTAGGCTCAGATAGACCGGCAGATTCCGACAGGACAGGACAAGGTTACAGCAAACATGACGATAGTCTGGCTCAGGCATGAAACACAACAAACAAGAATCCGACAAGGACAGGAGCAGAAACAGAGAGAGATATAGGGACCTAATCAGAGGGAAAAAGGGAACAGGTGGGAAAAGGGGTGACGAGGTGGTTAGGAGGAGACAAGGCACAGCTGGGGGAAAGAGGGGGAGAAAAGGTAACCTAACAACGACCAGCAGAGGGAGACAGGGTGAAGGGAAAGGACAGAGACAAGACACAACATGACAGTACATGACAAAGTGAGTAAACTGAGATATGACTAAGAAGTTAATCAGGGCAATTTTTCCATAAATAGACAGATATTTACCTCTCCATGGTTGCAGGTCTATTTTTACAAGTTTTCTATTGAAATTCATTGTGGAGAGCTTATTTATATATTTTGTGATATGAATACCGAGTATGTCTACTTCACCATCAGCCCATTTTATAGGTAAACTGCAAGGTAATGTAAAAGTTGTATTTTTTAAAGATCCAATACGTAATATTGTACACTTATCATAATTAGGTTTTAGCCCAGAGAGTACAGAAAAGTTATCTAGATCTTTAATGAGACATTGCAGGGATCTAGCTTGAGGACTTAATATAAAACTTGAGTCATCGGCATACATGGACACCTTTGTTTTTAAGCCTTGGATTTCTATTCCTCTAATGTTGTTATTGGATCTGATTTTAGTAGCTAGCATTTCGATGGCCATAACAAATAGATATGGTGACAGTGGACACCCTTGTTTACCTCCTCTTGACAATTCAAAACTCTCTGAGAAGTAGCCGTTATTCACTATTTTACACCTGGGGTTGCTATACATTATTTTTTGACCCATTTTATAAGAGAATTATCGAAATTTAAAATATCCAGGCATTTTTTAAATAAAATCCAGTCTTACTTTATCAAATGCCTTTTCAAAATCCGCTATAAATACCAGTCCTGGCTTCTTACATGTTTCATGATGTTCTATTATTTCTAGTAGTTGTCGTATATTATCTCCAATGTATCGTCGTAAAAAACCTGTCTGATCAGGATGAACAATACCTGGTAAAACCCTTTTAATTCTGAGTGCTCTGCATTTCACTAGAATTTTTGCATCACAACATTGAAGTGTAAGGGGCCTCCAGTTTTTTTAGATAGACTGGGTCTTTATATTTGCCATCTGGGTCGTGTTTTAATAACAGAGAAATCAGACCTTCCTGCTGAGTACCTGACATACTACCATTTCCAAAGGAGCTTTTTCAAAGGAGTAGTTAAAACAATCTAACAATGGAGCTTTTAGTATATCAAAAAATACTTGACATACCTCTACTGGTATGCCATCAAGCCTTGGGGTTTTTCCAGACTGAAAGGATTTAATAGCCTCAAAAAGTTATTCCTCTGTATTTTGGCCTTCACACTGATCTTTCTGTACATTTGTTAATTTTCCATTTTTTATATTATTCGGAAAGAATTCCTTACCGTAATCTTCATTCAGTGGGAAAGGATGAGACGGAAAAGAGAACATCTGCCTCAAATAATTAGCTTCCTCTTTTAAAATATAATTCGGAGAATCATCGATCATCGAGTTTCTGCAAAGTCTTCTTATTAGCGTTCCTGTTTTGGAGATTCAGGAAGAATTTTGTGAAATTTTCTCCATATTCCATCCAGTTTGTTTTATTGTTGTATTAGATTACATTAGATTGTTCTTGAATAAGTTCCTCAAGTTATTTTTGTTTTTCCTCTAACACATTTTGTATCTCTGTAGAATTGTTTTAATTGCTATCTACCTGTACTATGAGTTCATGGATTTCCTTTGTGAGTCTTGTCTCTTTAGCCAGATTTTTTTTTAAAATTATGGATGAATATTTGAATTGAATGACCTCTGACCTTTAAAGGTATCCCACAAAATAAGGGGATTTGCTCAACCTATATTAAACTGGAAAAATTCAGTTATGAATTAATTTGTCTTAATTAAAAAATAAGTTGTCCTCCAGTAAACTTTGATTAAATTTCCAAAATCCCTGTCCCGTGGAAAAACTATAAGAGTTATGTGAAGGCCAATTAGATTATGATCCAATCGTATTCTGTCTCCTATTAAAAATGTTCCAACCTTTGATGCAAGAGAGAAAGAGACATGAAAGTAGTCAAGACGACTAGATTGATTAAATCTCCTCCGTGTATATCTCACTAGGTCGGGTTTTTTTTATCTCCAAATATCCACTATTTCTAATGTGTCCATAATATTTGTGATTTCCTTAAGGGCACGGTGATGATAGTTTGTAGAGTGATTACCTTTTACGGTCCATTGAGGCACTTAACACTGTTTTATAGTCTCCCACCATAACGATAAATACATGTTCTAGTGAGGCTATACTATAGTATTAAATACATGTTTTAGTGAGACTATACTATAGTATTAAATACATGTTCTAGTGAGGCTATACTATAGTATTAAATACATGTTTTAGTGAGACTATACTATAGTATTAAATACATGTTTTAGTGAGACTATACTATAGTATTAAATACATGTTTTAGTGAGGCTATACTATAGTATTAAATACATGTTTTAGTGAGACTATACTATAGTATTAAATACATGGTTTAGTGAGACTATACTATAGTATTAAATACATGTTTTAGTGAGGCTATACTATAGTATTAAATACATGTTCTAGTGAGGCTATACTATAGTATTAAATACATGTTTTAGTGAGGCTATACTATAGTATTAAATACATGTTCTAGTGAGGCTATACTATAGTATTAAATACATGTTTTAGTGAGACTATACTATAGTATTAAATACATGTTTTAGTGAGGCTATACTTGAGTTCAATTAAAGGGTTAAAAAAACAGTTTACACATTATTATTATTACACCACACCTTACACACACACACACACACACACACACACACACACACACACACACACACACACACACACACACACACACACACACACACACACACACACACACACACGCACACACGCACACACACGCACACACAGCTCAGTCAGCTATGTCAATCCAGGAGAGACTTAGCACCATTAAAGAGTACTAAAGCAGTGCTGTAATGACTCTAACCAGTCTGATTTGACTCTAACCGGTCTGATTTGACTAACCAGTCTGATTTGACCCTAACCAGTCTGATTAGACTCTAACCAGTCTGATTTGACTCTAACCAGTCTGATTAGACTCTAACCAGTCTGATTTGACTCTAACCGGTCTGATTTAACTCTAACCAGTCTGATTTTACTCTAACCAGTCTGTTTTGACTCTAACCAGTCTGATTTTACTCTAACCAGTCTGATTTGACTCTAACCAGTCTGATTTGATTCTAACCAGTCTGATTTGACTCTAACCAGTCTGATTTGACTCTAACCAGTCTGATTTGATTCTAACCAGTCTGATTTAAAAAGCTTAAAAATAAACCTGCCTCCAGCTGCTTAGATACCGTTACCTGCTTCAACAGCTAGGTTGTGGACCAAATGGCACCCCATTCCCTATGTAGTGCACTGTTTTGACCAGGACCCATAGGGTGCCATTTGTGACAGAGTGGGAGCCTTAATTCACACAGTAGCTACACCCAGGGCTCCGGTCAAATGAATTAGAGGATGTATCATATCATACGTCTTTATCTGAGACCAGGTTGCTTGTTGCGCCATGACAACAAAGGAGAATTACGAGGATAATTACGTTGGCATTTAGGAGAACTATCGACAAAGGTTAGGGGAACTAACAACAAAGTTTAGGAGAATTATCGACAAAGGTTAGGAGAACTAACCACAAAGGTTAGGTGAATTATCGACAAAGGTTAGGAGAACTAACAACAAAGGCTAGGTGAATTATCGACAAAGGCTAGGTGAATTTACGTAGCAGGTTAGTCGGTGAATTGTGTTAAGTTTAGAATTAGGGTTATGGGACGCTACAGTTGTTCCCGACCAAACTGACCATGCAGCCTTTGGAACGCTAGACTGTCGCAGATTACGCCCACCCATCCCCCCTGAACAACCTCCCTCATTTCGATTTTGTCTAATGTAACTAGACCATTAGTAGGTGTCATACGTCTCGGAGGTGCTCAGAAATACACCAAGTATATTTCATATGGCTCTGACGCCAGCTTGAGTGCTCTCTGTGTGAGATAACACAAATCCCCACCATAAGTGTTCTTCAGCCCCGCCATCTGCCACAGTAACTATCCTTCACTGAGAGAGAGAGAGAGGGATGGGGGGGAGAGGATGAGAGAGAGAGAGAGAGAGAGAGCAGTTCTCTTCTCCAAATCCATCTGTGGCAGATTATATCCACAGTACGCTCTCTCCGCTCTCCTCTCTCCATCCCTCTCAAGTCGCTCAATCTCTCTTTCCATCCCTCTCTCCTCTCTCCATCCCTCTCTCATCTCTCCATCCCTCTTCTCCTCTCTCCATCCCTCTCTCCTCTCTCCTCTCTCCATCCATCTCTGTTCTCTCCATCCCTCTCATCTCTCCATCCCTCTCTCATCTCTCCATCCCTCTCTCCTCTCTCCGTCCCTCTCATTTTGCTCCATCTCTCTCTCCATCCCTCTCAAGTCGCTCCATCTCTCTTTCCATCCCTCTCTCATCTCTCCATCCCTCTCTCCTCTCTCCATCCCTCCCTCCTCTCTCCATCCCTCTCTCATCTCTCCATCCCCCTCTCCTCTCCTCTCTCCATGCCTTTCTCATCTCTCCATCCCTCTCTCATCTCTCCATCCCTCTCTCATCTCTCCGTCCCTCTCATGTTGCTCCATCTCTCTCTCCATCCCTTTCCCCTCTCCCCTCTCTCCATCCCTCTCTCCTCTCTCCTCTCTCCATCCCTCTCTCCTCTCTCCATCCCTCTCTCGTCTCTCCTCTCTCCTCTCTCCATCCCTCTCTCCTCTCTCCATCTCTCTCTCCTCTCTCCATCCCTCTCTCCTCTATCCATCCCTCTCTCCTCTCTCCATCTCTCTCTCCTCTCTACATCTCTCTCTCTCCTCTCTCCATCCCTCTCTCCTCTCTCCATCCCTCTCTCCTCTCTCCATCCCTCTCTCCATCCCTCTTTATTCTCTACATCCCTCTCTTTTCTTTCCATCCTCTCTCATCTCTCCATCCCTCTCTCATCTCTCCATCCATCTCTCCTCTCTCCATCCCTCTCTCATCTCTCCATCCCTCTCTCCTCTCTCCATCCCTCTCTCATCTCTCCATCCCTCTCTCATCTCTCCATCCCTCTCTCCTCTCTCCATCCCTCCCTCCTCTCTCCATCCCTCTCTCATCTCTCCATCCCCCTCTCCTCTCTTCATCCCTTTCTCCTCTCTCAATCCCGCTCTCATCTCTCCATCCCTCTCTCATCTCTCCATCCCTCTCTCCATCCCTCTCTCCTCTCTCCATCCCTCTCTCATCTCTCCATCCCTCTCTCATCTCTCCGTCCCTCTCATGTCGATCCATCTCTCTCTCCATCCCTCTCTCATCTCTCCATCCCTCTCTCCATCCCTCTCTCCTCTCTACATCCCTCTCTCCTCTCTCCATCCCTCTCTCATCTCTCCATCCCTTTCTCCTCTCTCCATCCCTCTCTCATCTCTCCATCCCTCTCTCCTCTTTCCATCCCTCTCTCATCTCTCCATCCCTCTCTCCTCTTTTCACCCCTCTCTCCATCCCTATCTCATCTCTCCATCCCTCTCTTCTCTCCTCCATTCAAAAAGCCATTACTACCACAGCCATCCCCATCAGAATTATAGCATGACCCAATAACTAATGTGCAAAACATGTGGGAAGGCCTCTGATTCCTGCTTCTTCTCCAAGCCTACATGGCACCCTATTCCCTATATAGTGCACTACTTTAGACCAGAGCCCTATGGAACCCTATTCCCTATATAGTGCACTACTTTAGACCAGAGACCTATGGAACCCTATTCCCTATATAGTGCACTACTTTAGACCAGAGCCCTATAGAACCCTATTCCCTATATAGTGCACTACTTTAGACCAGAGCCCTATGGAAACCTATTCCCTATTATAGTGCACTACTTTAGACCAGAGCCCTATGGAACCCTATTCCCTATATAGTGCACTACTTTAGACCAGAGCCCTATGGAACCCTATTCCCTATATATATAGTGCACTACTTTATTCCAGAGCCCTATGGAACCCTATTCCCTATATAGTGCACTACTTTAGACCAGAGCCCTATGGAACCCTATTCCCTATATATATAGTGCACTACTTTTAACCAGGGTAGTGCACTATGTAGGAAATAGGGTACCATTTGTGATGCATTCCACTTTGGCTTCAGAACAGACAAACTGCTGTTACCATAACAACCCCCCACTTCTGCTACTGGTTGTTTATTACATATGCATAGCCACTTTACCCCTCTACCTACATGTATATATTCACCTTCACTAACGTGCACCCACGCACAATGACTCTGTACCGACACCCCCTGTAAACAGCCTCGTTATTATTATTTTATCGTGTGACTTTTTATTTGATTTTTTACTTTTGTTTAATTAGTAAATATGTTCTTAACTCTATTTCTTGAACTGCATTGTTGTTTAAGGACTTTTAAGTAAACATTTCACTGTAAGGTCAACCTACACACCTGTTGTGTTTGGCGGCAGGGTAGCCTAGTGGTTAGAGCGTTGGACTAGTAACCGGAAGGTTGCAAGTTCAAACCTCTGTCGTTCTGCTCCTGAACAGGCAGTTAACCCACTGTTCCTAGACCAGTTAACCCACTGTTCCTAGGCCGTCATTGAAAATAAGAATTTGTTCTTGACTGACTTGCCTGGTTACATAAAAGTAAAATAAATAAATACAACACTACTGCTCCTATACAGTACTACTGATACAATACTACTGCTCCTATACAGTACTACTGATACAATACTACTGCTCCTATACAGTACTACTGATACAATACTACTGCTCCTATACAGTACTACTGATACAATACTACTGATACAGTACTACTGATACAATACTACTGATACAGTACTACTGATACAGTACTACTGCTGTACTAGAGTACTACTGCCCCTGTACAGTACTACTGCTCCTATACAGTACTGCTGCTCCTATACAGTACTACTGCTCCTATACAGTACTACTGCTCCTATACAGTACTACTGCTCCTATACAGTACTGCTGCTCCTATACAGTACTGCTGCTCCTATACAGTACTACTGCTCCTATACAGTACTGCTGCTCCTATACAGTACTGCTGCTCCTATACAGTACTACTGCTCCTATACAGTACTACTGCTCCTATACAGTACTGCTGCTCCTATACAGTACTACTGCTCCTATACAGTACTACTGCTCCTATACAGTACTACTCCTATACAGTACTACTGCTCCTATACAGTACTACTGCTCCTATACAGTACTGCTGCTCCTATACAGTACTACTCCTATACAGTACTACTGCTCCTATACAGTACTGCTGCTCCTATACAGTACTGCTGCTCCTATACAGTACTACTCCTATACAGTACTGCTGCTCCTATACAGTACTACTCCTATACAGTACTACTGCTCCTAGACAGTGCTACTGCTCCTATACAGTACTACTCCTATACAGTACTACTGCTCCTATACAGTACTGCTGCTCCTATACAGTACTACTCCTATACAGTACTACTGCTCCTATACAGTACTGCTGCTCCTATACAGTACTGCTGCTCCTATACAGTACTACTCCTATACAGTACTGCTGCTCCTATACAGTACTACTCCTATACAGTACTACTGCTCCTATACAGTGCTACTGCTCCTATACAGTACTACTCCTATACAGTACTACTGCTCCTATACAGTACTGCTGCTCCTATACAGTACTGCTCCTATACAGTACTACTGCTCCTATACAGTACTGCTGCTCCTATACAGTACTACTCCTATACAGTACTACTGCTCCTATACAGTACTGCTGCTCCTATACAGTACTACTGCCCCTATACAGTACTACTGCTCCTATACAGTACTGCTGCTCCTATACAGTACTACTCCTATACAGTACTACTGTTCCTATACAGTACTACTGCTCCTATACAGTACTGCTGCTCCTATACAGTACTACTCCTATACAGTACTACTGTTCCTATACAGTACTACTGCTCCTATACAGTACTGCTGCTCCTATACAGTACTACTCCTATACAGTACTACTCCTATACAGTACTACTCCTATACAGTGCCTTGCGACAACCCTGCACACTCACCGTTTACATTACATCAAAAGGCCATTTAACCCCACATTGGGTTGTAATACAGACATCACAAACTCTGTCCTCTTGCTGCTGTAAAATAAGGTATTGAAATCAGTCTGTGATAAACGGGTGTTAGTGCCAGTCCGTGGTACCAGCGGCAGAACGCTGAACTCTACGTTTTCATCCCATAGCTCGTTCTTCATCTTGTTTTTGAAATAGCCAGCCAACACGTTTACAGCACTTTCATTTCCCTGGCTCTCTTGCAGCAGACAGACATATGGTGAGCAATACGTATGGCGCATAACATCATAATATCACGATGAATATAGAATAGTGAGAATCACAATATATAGCCCCATCATTTTGGCAGTATGGTGATAATATAGTATGGTGATAATATGGTATGGTGATAATATGGTATGATGATAATATGGTATGGTGATAATATGGTATGGTGATAATATAGTATGGTGATAATATGGTATGGTGATAATATGGTATGGTGATAATATGGTATGGTGAGGTCTCTCAAAATGGTGATAATATGGTATTGTGATAATATGGTATGGTGATAATATGGTATGGTGATAATATGGTATGGTGATAATATGGTATTGTGATAATATGGTATGGTGAAAATATGGTATGGTGATAATATGGTATGGTGAGGTCTCTCAAAATGGTGATAATATGGTATTGTGATAATATGGTATGGTGATAATATGGTATGGTGATAATATCGTGTGGTGATAATATCGTGTGGTGATAATATCGGGTGGTGATAATATGGTATCGGCAGTATGGTGATAATATGGTATCGGCAGTAAGGTGATAATACGTATCGGCAGTATGGTGATAATATGGTATCGGCAGTATGGTGATAATATGGTATCGGCAGTATGGTGATAATATGGTATCGGAAGTAAGGTGATAATACGTATCGGCAGTATGGTGATAATATGGTATCGGCAGTATGGTGATAATATGGTATCGGCAGTAAGGTGATAATACGTATCGGCAGTATGGTGTTAATATGGTATCGGCAGTATGGTGATAATATGGTATCGGCAGTATGGTGATAATATGGTATCGGCAGTAAGGTGATAATACGTATCGGCAGTATGGTGATAATATGGTATCGGCAGTATGGTGATAATATGGTATCGGCAGTAAGGTGATAATACGTATCGGCATTATGGTGATAATATGGTATCGGCAGTATGGTGATAATATGGTATCGGCAGTAAGGTGATAATACGTATCGGCAGTATGGTGATAATATGGTATCGGCAGTATGGTGATAATATGGTATCGGCTGTATGGTGATAATATGGTATCGGCAGTAAGGTGATAATACGTATCGGCAGTATGGTGATAATACGTATCGGCAGTATGGTGATAACATGGTATCGGTAGTATGGTGATAATATGGTATCGGCAGTATGGTGATAATATGGTATCGGCAGTATGGTGTTAATATGGTATCGGCAGTATGGTGGTAATATGGTATCGGCAGTATGGTGATAACATGGTATCGGCAGTATGGTGGTAATATGGTATCGGCAGTATGGTGATAATATGGTATCGGCAGTATGGTGATAATATGGTATCGGCAGTATGGTGATGATATGGTATCGGTAGTATGGTGATAACATGGTATCGGCAGTATGGTGGTAATATGGTATCGGCAGTATGGTGATAATATGGTATCGGCAGTATGGTGATAATATGGTATCGGCAGTATGGTGGTAATATGGTATCGGCAGTATGGTGGTAATATGGTATCGGCAGTATGGTGATAACATGGTATCGGCAGTATGGTGGTAATATGGTATCGGCAGTATGGTGGTAATTTGGTATCGGCAGTATGGTGATAATATGGTATCGGCAGTATGGTGGTAATATGGTATCGGTAGTATGGTGATAACATGGTATCGGCAGTATGGTGGTAATATGGTATCGGCAGTATGGTGGTAATTTGGTATCGGCAGTATGGTGATAACATGGTATCGGCAGTATGGTGGTAATATGGTATCGGCAGTATGGTGATAATACGTATCGGCAGTATGGTGATAACATGGTATCGGCAGTATGGTGATGATATCTTATTTTGAGGTCCATGGCTCAACTCCCAGCCCAAGCTGTAGTTGTCATGTAGTTCATCTATGTTAAACAAATTCCTAAGTAACGTATAGTTGTCATGTAGTTCATCTCTGTTAAACAAATTCCTAAGTAACGTATAGTTGTCATGTAGTTCATCTCTGTTAAACAAATTCCTAAGTAACGTATAGTTGTCATGTAGTTCATCTCTGTTAAACAAATTCCTAAGTAACGTATAGTTGTCATGTAGTTCATCTATGTTAAACAAATTCCTAAGTAACGTATAGTTGTCATGTAGTTCATCTCTGTTAAACAAATTCCTAAGTAACGTATAGTTGTCATGTAGTTCATCTCTGTTAAACAAATTCCTAAGTAACGTATAGTTGTCATGTAGTTCATCTATGTTAAATAAATTCCTAAGTAACGTATAGTTGTCATGTGGTTCATTTTTGTCACTTGAAAATGCCAGTCCAAACTTAAAGCTTGGTACTCTGTTTAAAACCCTGACAGAGTTTGGCATTTCCCAACTCCCTGGTGTTCCAGCGTTTTGTCCGGCAGCTCCTCCAGCGAGTTGTGAACTGAAAACGTTTACATTTCCACAGATTAGTGGGCATGAAAGGCGATGGAGAAGAGACACGGAAAGAGAGACGCTCGTAGAGTTTTGCCTCTCTTAGTGTGTGTGGCCGCGTGTGTGTGTGTGTGTGCGCACATGCGTATGTATGTCTGTCTGTGTGTGCCCGCAGAGAGAAATCCCCCCTCGTGAGACGAGCGGCGGTCTCGTAGGACTTACCGAGAACGGACAGCTCGCAGGAAGCCGTGATGTTCTGGTTCTTGTTAAACGCCACGCAGCTGTAGGAGCCTGAATCATCGTCTGTTACGCTGCTGATCAGGAGGTTACTGCCGCCCAGCAGGGAGTACTTCTTAGACCTGCAGAGACACGGAGGAACAAAACTGTCCAAGACAACACAGATGTGTAGGTCTACACAATAAGGAACAATGGGAGTGTGTTCAGTGACCTGTGAACCTGTGATACCCAGGTATATCATATTCTCCTTCAGAAATAGTTAGGACGATGTGGAGGCTGATTCTGTGACCCAAAAAATTACTTACTTCTTATGGACAGTGGGAAGAAGTGGCGACATTACAGACTGGTTCTGGTCTGGTTGTGATGTCGTCAGTTCTTCCCACTATCCATAAGAAGTCTGTAATGTCATCACTTCAATCGGTCTGTAATGTCATCAATTCAAACAGTTTGTCTACTCTTCAACCAGTCTGTAATGATGTCACTTCAACCATTCTGTAATGTCATCACTTAAATCGGTCTGTAATGTCATCACTTCAACTAGTTTGTCGTCTCTTCAACCAGTCTGTAATGTCGTCTCTTCAACCAGTCTCTAATGTCGTATCTTCAACCAGTCTGTAATGTCGTCTCTTCAACCAGTCTGTAATGTCGTCACTTCCACCAGTTTGTAATGTCGTCACTTCAACCATTCTGTAATGTCGTCACTTCAATCGGTCTGTAATGTCATCACTTCAACCAGTTTGTCGTCTCTTCAACCAGTCTGTAATGTCGTCTCTTCAACCAGTCTGTAATGTCGTCTCTTCAACCAGTCTGTAATGTCGTCTCTTCAACCAGTCTGTAATGTCGTCACTTCCACCAGTTTGTAATGTCGTCTCTTCAACCAGTCTGTAATGTCGTCACTTCAACCAGTCTGTAATGTCGTCACTTCAACCAGTCTGTAATGTCGTCTCTTCAACCAGTCTGTAATGTCGTCACATCAACCAGTCTGTAATGTCGTCACTTCAACCAGCTTTGCCAGATGGGTAGTGGTTTGATGATCTGCCTCTCACCAGCTCTGTCATCACACATGTCAAAGGTATCATGGAACAGATAGGTGGCACACTTTTCTCTATATAGTGCACTACTTTAGACCAGAGCCCTATGGAACCCTATTCCCTATATAGTGCACTACTTTAGACCAGAGCCCTATGGAACCCTATTCCCTACATAGTGCACTACTTTAGACCAGAGGCCTATGGAACCCTAGTCCCTATATAGTGCACTACTTTAGACCAGAGGCCTATGGAACCCTATTCCCTAATATAGTGCACTACTTTAGACCAGAGCCCTATGGAACCCTATTCCCTATATCGTGCACTACATTTGCCCAGAGCCCATATTGCAAAGTATTGCACTAAATAGTGAATAGAGTGTCATTTGAAACTGAAACAATGAGTCACTCACCTGCTCTGGATTATCTCAGTGCCTCTCATCCAGTGGAAGGCGGGGGTGGGGAACCCCGAAGCGGAGCACTCCAACACAGCATCTCTCCCCAGGAGGGAGGTGACTCTCTGGGGCTGTTGGAGAAACAGAAGGCCCCTGGTGGTTCCAGGCTCTGGAGAGAGAGAGAGAGAGAGAGAGAGAGGGAGAGAGGGAGAGAGGGAGAGAGAGAGAGAGAGGGAGGGAGAGAGAGAGAGAGGGAGAGAGAGACAACTGAGCGTTGAGTGGTTATAATAGTGTCTGGTTATAATAGTGTCTGGTTAAACTAGTGTCTGGTTATAATAGTGTCTGGTTAAACTAGTGGCTGGTTATAATAGTGGCTAGTTAAACTAGTGGCTGGTTAAACTAGGGGCTGGTTAAACTAGGGTCTGGTTAAACTAGTGGCTGGTTATACTAGTGGCTGGTTAAACTAGTGGGTTAAACTAGTGGCTGGTTAAACTAGTGGCTGGTTAAACTAGTGGCTGGTTAAACTAGTGGCTGGTTAAACTAGTGGCTGGTTAAACTAGGGGCTGGTTAAACTAGGGTCTGGTTAAACTAGTGGCTGGTTAAACAAGTGGCTGGTTAAACTAGGGGCTGGTTAAACTAGTGGCTGGTTAAACTAGTGTCTGGTTATAATAGTGGCTGGTTAAACTAGTGGCTGGTTATAATAGTGGCTGGTTAAACTAGTGGCTGGTTAAACTAGTGGCTGGTTAAATTAATGGCTGGTTATAATAGTGGCTCGTTAAACTAGTGGCTGGTTAAACTAGTGGCTGGTTAAACTAGTGTCTGGTTATACTAGTGGCTGGTTATAATAGTGGCTGGTTAAACTAGTGGCTGGTTAAACTAGTGGCTGGTTAAACTAGTGTCTAAAATATTGTGGATGTCAGTGGGTGAATGACTACATATTTCAATGGGAAACATCATCTGAATCATTTTTTCAAAAGGCTCAAAATGTTTAATTCATTCTCATCCCGAGGCCAGTATGTCCTACGGCGTTTTAACTTCACTATAATGTTTTTGGGGCCAGAAAAACCCCATGTGAATCACTCACTCATTGTTGTGTTACCTCAGTCTGTTCGTTAAATGTACATTTTCTTAGTGTTGTCTCATCTCCTAACAAGCCCTGTGGTTTATATAGAACTATCGGAACAAGAGACTGTTGCTGAGGGCAAATACAATGTAAATGGGGAACAACACACTAAGGAGGGAACAACTCAATAAGGAGGGAACAACACACTAAGGAGAGAACAACACACTAAGGAGGGAACAACACACTAAGGAGAGAACAACAAACTAAGGAGGGAACAACACACTAAGGAGGGAACAACACACTAAGGAGGGAACAACACACACTAAGGAGGGAACACCACACTAAGGAGGGGACAGCACACTATGGAGGGAACAACACACTAAGGAGAGAACAACACACTAAGGAGGGAACAACACACTAAGGAGGGGACAGCACACTATGGAGGGAACAACACACCAAGGAGGGGAAAACACACACTAAGGAGGGAACAACACACTACGGAGGGAACAACACAAACTAAGGAGGGAACAACACACAGTAACCGGAGAACAACACACTAAGGAGGGAACAACACACACTAAGGAGGGAACAACACACACTAAGGAGCGAAAAACACACACTAAGGAGGGAACAACACACTAAGGAGAGAACAACACACACTAAGGAGAGCAGAACACACTAAGGAGAGAATAACACACACTAAGGAGGAAACAATACACACTAAGGAGGAAACAACACACACTAAGGAGGGAACAACACACACTAAGGAGGGAACAACACACACTAAGGAGTGAACAACACACACTAAGGAGAGAACAACACACTAAGGAGAGAACAACACACACTAAGGAGAGAACAACACACTAAGGAGAGAACAACACAAACTAAGGAGAGCAGAACACACTAAGGAGAGAACAACACACTAAGGAGAGAACAACACACACTAAGGAGAGCAGAACACACAAAGGAGAGAACCACACACTAGGGATGGAACAACACACACTAAGGAGAGAACAACACACTAGGGAGGGAACAACACACACTAAGGAGGGAACAACACACTAAGGAGGGGACAGCACACTATGGAGGGAACAACACACACTAAGGAGAGAACAACACACCAAGGAGGGGACAACACACACTAAGGAGGGAACAACACACTAAGGAGAGAACAACACACACTAAGGAGGGAACAACTCACAACAAGAAGGGAACAACACACTAAGGAGAGAACAACACACACTAAGGAGGGAACAACACACAATAAGGAGGGAACAACACACACTAACCAGAGAACAACACACTAAGGAGAGAACAACACACACTAAGGAGGGAACAACACACTAAGGAGAGAACAACACACTAAGGAGAGAACAACACACACTAAGGAGAGAACAACACACACTAAGGAGAGAACAACACACACTAAGGAGGGAACAACACACAATAAGGAGGGAACAACACACTAAGGAGAGAAGAACACACACTAAGGAGGGAACAACACACACTAGGGAGGGAACAACACACACTAAGGAGGGAACAACACACAAAGGAGAGAACAACACACACTAAGGAGAGAACAACACACACTAAGGAGAGTACAAAACACACTAAGGAGAGAACAACAGACTAAGGAGAGAAGAACACACACTAAGGAGGGAACAACACACTAAAGAGGGAACAACACACACTAAGGAGGGCACAACACACACTAAGGAGGGAACAACACACTAAGGAGAGAACAACACACTAAGGAGAGAACAACACACTAAGGAGGGAACAACACACACTAAGGAGGGAACAACACACACTAAGGATAGAACAACACACTAAGGAGAGAACAACACACTAAGGAGAGAACAACACACTAAGGAGGGAACAACACACACTAAGGAGGGCACAACACACACTAAGGAGAGAACAACACACTAAGGAGGGAACAACACACACTAAGGAGGGAACAACACACACTAAGGAGTTAACAACACACACTAAGGAGGGAACAACACACTAAGGAGGGAACAACACACTAAGGAGAGAACAACACATTAAGGATAGAACAACATACTAAGGAGAGAACAACACACTAAGGAGAGAACAACACACTAAGGAGAGAACAACACACATCACATCACACATCGTAACATAAGACACTAAACTGGGGGAATTCTCCAGTCAATACTATCACCACTAACCTGGGGGATTTCTCCAGTCACCACTATCACCACTAACCTGGGGGATTTCTCCAGTCACCACTAACCTGGGGGATTTCTCCAGTCACCACTATCACCACTAACCTGGGGGATTACTCCAGTCACCACTATCACCACTAACCTGGGGGATTTCTCCAGTCACCACTAACCTGGGGGATTTCTCCATTCACCACTATCACCATTAACCTGGAGGATTTCTTCAGTCACCACTAACCTGGGGGATTTCTCCATTCACCACTATCACCACTAACCTGGGGGAATTCTACAGTCACCACTAACCTGGGGGATTTCTCCAGTCACCACTAACCTGGGGGATTTCTCCAGTCACCACTAACCTGGGGGATTTCTCCAGTCACCACTAACCTGGGGGATTTCTCCAGTCACCACTAACCTGGGGGATTTCTCCATTCACCACTATCACCACTAACCTGGGGGATTACTCCAGTCACCACTATCACCACTAACCTGGGGGATTTCTCCATTCACCACTAACCTGGAGGATTTCTCCATTCACCACTAACCTGGAGGATTTCTCCAGTCACCACTATCACCACAAACCTGGGGGATTTCTCCAGTCACCACTAACCTGGGGGATTTCTCCATTCACCACTATCACCACTAACCTGGGGGATTTCTCCATTCACCACTAACCTGGAGGATTTCTCCAGTCACCACTAACCTGGGGGATTTCTCCAGTCACCACTAACCTGGGGGATTTCTCCATTCACCACTATCACCACTAACCTGGGGGAATTCTACAGTCACCACTAACCTGGAGGATTTCTCCAGTCACCACTAACCTGGGGGATTTCTCCATTCACCACTATCACCACTAACCTGGGGGATTACTCCAGTCACCACTGTCACCACTAACCTGGGGGATTTCTCCATTCATCACTATCACCACTAACCTGGGGGATTTCTCCAGTCACCACTAACCTGGGGGATTTCTCTAGTCACCACTATCACCACTAACCTGGGGGATTACTCCAGTCACCACTAACCTGGGGGATTTCTCCATTCACCACTAACCTGGGAGATTACTCCAGTCACCACTATCACCACTAACCTGGGGGATTTCTCCAGTCACCACTAACCTGGGGGATTTCTCTATTCACCACTAACCTGGGAGATTACTCCAGTCACCACTATCACCACTAACCTGGGGGATTTCTCCAGTCACCACTAACCTGAGGGATTTCTCCATTCACCACTAACCTGGGGGATTTCTCCATTCACCACTAACCTGGGGGATTACTCCAGTCACCACTATCACCACTAACCTGGGCGATTTCTCCAGTCACCACTAACCTGGGGGATTTCTACAGTCACCAGTATCACCACTAACCTGGGGGATTTCTTCAGTCACCACTAACCTGGGGGATTTCTTCAGTCACCACTAACCTCTGGGAATTCTCCAGTCACCACTAACCTGGGGGATTTCTCCATTCACCACTAACCTGGGGGATTTCTTCAGTCACCACTATCACCACTAACCTGGGGGATTACTCCAGTCACCACTAACCTGGGGGATTTCTCCATTCACCACTAACCTGGGGGATTTCTCCAGTCACAACTAACCTGGGGGATTTCTCCATTCACCACTAACCTGGGGGATTTCTCCAGTCACCACTAACCTGGGGGATTTCTCCATTCACCACTAACCTGGGGGATTTCTCCATTCACCACTAACCTAGAGGATTTCTCCATTCACCACTATCACCAATAGCCTGGGGGATTTCTCCAGTCACCACTAACCTGGGGGATTTCTCCATTCACCACTAACCTAGAGGATTTCTCCATTCACCACTATCACCACTAGCCTGGGGGATTTCTCCAGTCACCACTAACCTGGGGGATTTCTCCAGTCATCACTAACCTGGGGGATTTCTCCAGTCATCACTAACCTGGGGGATTTCTCCATTCACCACTAGCCTGGGGGATTTCTCCAGTCACCACTAACCTGGGGGATTTCTCCATTCACCACAAGCCTGGGGGATTTCTCCAGTCACCACTAACCTGGGGGATTTCTCCAGTCATCACTAACCTGGGGGATTTCTCCATTCACCACTAACCTGGGGGATTTCTCCAATCACCACTAACCTGGGGGATTTCTCCATTCACCACTAACCTGAGGGATTTCTCCAGTCACCACTAACCTCGGGGAATTCTCCAGTCACCACTAACCTGGGGGATTTCTCCAGTCACCACTAACCTGGGGGAATTCTCCAGTCACCACTAACCTGGGGGATTACTCCAGTCACCACTATCACCACTAACCTAGGGGATTACTCCAGTCACCACTAACCTGGGGGATTTCTCCAGTCACCACTATCACCACTAACCTGGGGGATTACTCCAGTCACCACTATCACCACTAACCTGGGGGATTTCTCCAGTCACCACTAACCTGGAGGATTACTCCAGTCACCACTATCACCACTAACCTGGAGGATTTCTCCAGTCACCACTAACCTGGGGGATTTCTCCATTCACCACTAACCTGGGGGATTTCTCCAGTCACCACTATCACCACTAACCTGGGGGATTACTCCAGTCACCACTAACCTGGAGGATTTCTCCAGTCACCACTATCACCACTAACCTGGAGGATTTCTCCAGTCACCACTATCACCACTAACCTGGGGGATTTCTCCAGTCACCACTATCACCACTAACCTGGGGGATTACTCCAGTCACCACTAAACTGGGGGATTTCTCCATTCACCACTAACCTGGGGGATTTCTCCAGTCACCACTATCACCACTAACCTGGGGGATTTCTCCAGTCACCACTATCACCACTAACCTGGGGGATTTCTCCAGTCACCACTATCACCACTAACCTGGGGGATTTCTCCAGTCACCACTATCACCACTAACCTGGGGGATTACTCCAGTCACCACTAACCTGGGGGATTTCTCCAGTCACCACTAACCTGGGGGATTTCTACAGTCACCACTAACCTGGGGGATTTCTCCATTCACCACTATCACCACTAACCTGGGGGATTTCTCCAGTCACCACTAACCTGGAGGATTTCTCCAGTCACCACTATCACCACTAACCTGGGGGATTACTCCAGTCACCAATATCACCACTAACCTGGGGGATTTCTCCAGTCACCACTAACCTGGGGGATTTCTCCATTCACCACTATCACCACTAACCTGGGGGATTACTCCAGTCACCACTATCACCACTAACCTGGGGGATTACTCCAGTCACCACTATCACCACTAACCTGGGGGATTTCTCCATTCACCACTAACCTGGGGGATTTCTCCATTCACCACTAACCTGGGGGATTACTCCAGTCACCACTATCACCACTAACCTAGGGGATTTCTCCAGTCACCACTAACCTGGGGGATTTCGCCAATCACCACTAACCTGGGGGATTTCTCCAGTCACCACTATCACCACTAACCTGGGGGATTTCTCCAGTCACCACTAACCTGGAGGATTTCTCCAATCACCACTATCACCACTAACCTGGGGGATTTCTCCAGTCACCACTAACCTGGAGGATTTCTCCAGTCACCACTATCACTACTAACCTGGGGGATTTCTCCAGTCACCACTATCACCACTAACCTGGGGGATTTCTTCAATGTGATTGTTCTCACTTCAAAACCTGCAATTTAGATCCAGGCCTGATTGTATTTTCCCAACAACACAAAGTGCAGGCAGGCAGGCAGTGCCATGTAGTTAAACAGTGGTTTATCTGACAGACAGGGAGATGGAGGGTGAGTATGTGTGTGTGTGTGTGTGCATAAGTGTCTGTGTGTGTGTATGTGTGTGTGCGCGTGTGTGTGTGCATATCTGTGTGTGTGTGTGTGTGTGTGTGTGTGTGTGTGTGTGTGTGTGTGTGTGTGTGAGTGTGTGTGTGTGTGTGTGTGTGTGCATAACTTTTCTGTGTGTTGGGTCAAATGTTTCGGGTAGCCTTCCACAAGCTTCCCACAATAAATTAGGTGAATTTTAGCCCATTCCTCCTGACAGAGCTGGTGTAACTGAGTCAGATTTGTAGGCCTCCACGCTTTTTCAGTTCTACCCACAAATTTTCTATAGGTTTGAGTTCAGGGCTTTGTGATGGCCACTCCAATACTTTGACTTTGAAGTCCTTTAGCAATTTTGCCACAACTTAAAACAAGTTTTAAAGACTCCAACCTAAGTGTATGTAAACTTCCCGACATCAACTGCACCTATCTTGTAATGTGAAGATCCACAACAAGTAGTATGACTCACTGTGAATGGCATTGGGAATCAAATGTCTCCAGGCAGTGAATAAACATTTCCCTGTATGCCATAGTGAATGGGATGGTGATTGAAATGGTGTGGCACTGGAGCACCAAAACAATTGAAGGAACTAATATAAAACAGAAAACTGGCAGTTGGTTGAAAACAACATGTTTGTTATACAATGCTGCCTGATGAACAACCCCACAACCACTTGTATAAATAAAAAACACAGTGGACTGTTGTCTGCGTCTTACAGCATCTGCCGGTTCTAATGGGGTTAAACAGTTCAACTAAGCTCATGAGTAATTTCTCAGATATATTCTTCAATGATTAAAGCCCCAAAACAATGATTAAAGCCTAAAAACAATGATTAAAGACTGAAAACACTGATTAAAGGCAAAAAACAATGATTAAAGCCTAAAAACTATGATTAAAGCCTAAACGGATGTTTGAGTCCCAGGTTGCCTTCTTAATCTCTTAACATCTTGGTGGACACGGGTGTTGAATCAGGCAGATCTAGCAGGTAGCCTAGTGGTCAGAGTGTAGAGGCGGCAGGTAGGCTAGTGGTTAGAGTGTAGAGGCGGCAGTTAGGCTAGTGGTCAGAGTGTAGAGGCGGTAGATAGCCTAGTGGTTAGAGTGTAGAGGCGGCAGGTAGGCTAGTGGTTAGAGTGTAGAGGCGGCAGGTAAGCTAGTGGTCAGAGTGTAGAGGCGGCAGGTAGCCTAGTGGTCAGAGTGTAGAGGCGACAGGTAGGCTAGTGGTTAGAGTCTAGAGGCGGCAGGTAGGCTAGTGGTTAGAGTGTAGAGGCGGCAGGTAGCCTAGTGGTTAGAGTGTAGAGGCGGCAGGTAGCCTAGTGGTCAGAGTGTAGAGGCGGCAGGTAGCCTAGTGGTTAGAGTGTAGAGGCGGCAGGTAGGCTAGTGGTTAGAGTGTAGAGGCGGCAGGTAGGCTAGTGGTCAGAGTGTAGAGGCGGCAGGTAGCCTAGTGGTTAGAGTGTTGGGCCAGTAAGCGAAAGGTTGCTAGATTGAATCCCCCGAGCCGACAAGATAAAAATCTGCCATTCTGCCCCTTGTGCAAGGCAGTTAACCCACTCTGGGTGCCGTGGATGTTCGATTTAAGGCAGCCTCCCCCCACTCCGCATCTCTCTGATTCAGAGAGGTTGGATTAACTACGGAAGACACAACTAGGTATTCGCCTTTACCGGGCACAGAGACAGCTGTAAGCACTCACAATGAGGAGACTAAGCCTGTGTCCCAAACGGCTCCCTATTTCCTACATAGTCCACTCCTTTTGACCGGGACCCATTAGGGAATAGGTTGCCATTTGCAAATACACAGGGTGGAACTAACTTGTGCATTCTGAGATCATATGCTTTAGGAACAGATTGCGTCTGACGCTTAACCTCGCACCATTCCATCTCTGATAGGGAGGAACACGCCGAAATTGATTACAACTTGAACTATCAAAGGAGATCGTCAGATGGACACATTGTCTACCTAGTCAACCGGTATGTGAATTTGGATGAGCACCGTCTTCCCTTCTCGCTAGGCAGCTTGGAATAGCTATTGATTCTTGCACATGCTCAGTGAGAGCCTCCCGCTGGCGGTACCTGCAGTAATGGTAACAGCTAGGGTTTGTTACCATAGAGAATGGTAACAGCTAGGGTTTGTTACCATAGAGAATGGTAACAGCTAGGGTTTGTTACCATAGAGAATGGTAACAGCTAGGGTTTGTTACCATAGAGAATGGTAACAGCTAGGGTTATTAACATAGAGAATGGTAGCAGCTAGGGTTTGTTACCATAGAGAATGGTAACAGCTAGGGTTTGTTACCATAGAGAATGGTAACAGCTAGGGTTATTAACATAGAGAATGGTAACAGCTAGGGTTTGTTACCATAGAGAATGGTAGCAGCTAGGGTTTGTTACCATAGAGAATGGTAACAGCTAGGGTTATTAACATAGAGAATGGTAACAGCTAGGGTTTGTTACCATGGAGAATGGTAACAGCTAGGGTTTGTTACCATAGAGAATGGTAACAGCTAGGGTTATTAACATAGAGAATGGTAACAGCTAGGGTTTGTTACCATGGAGAATGGTAACAGCTAGGGTTTGTTACCATAGAGAATGGTAACAGCTAGGGTTATTAACATAGAGAATGGTAGCAGCTAGGGTTTGTTACCATAGAGAATGGTAGCAGCTAGGGTTTGTTACCATAGAGAATGGTAACAGCTAGGGTTTGTTGACATGGAGAATGGTAACAGCTAGGGTGTGTTCCAATTCCAATAGTGTGTTCCAATTCCAATAGTGTGTTCCAATTCCAATAGTGTGTTCCAATTCCAATAGTGTGTTCCAATTCCAATAGTGTGTTCCAATTCCAATAGTGTGTTCCAATTCCAATAGTGTGTTCCAATTCCAATATTGTGTTCCAATTCCAATAGTGTGTTCCAATTCCAATAGTGTGTTCCAATTCCAATAGTGATTTCCAATTCCAATAGTGTGTTCCAATTCCAATAGTGTGTTCCAATTCCAATAGTGTGTTCCAATTCCAATAGTGTGTTCCAATTCCAATAGTATGTTCCAATTCCAATAGTGTGTTCCAATTCCAATATTGTGTTCCAATTCCAATAGTGTGCTCCGAATCAAATAGTGATTTCCAATTCCAATAGTGTGTTCCAATTCCAATAGTGTGTTCCAATTCCAATATTGTGTTCCAATTCCAATAGTGTGTTCCAATTCCAATAGTGTGTTCCAATTCCAATAGTGTGTTCCAATTCCAATAGTGTGTTCCAATTCCAATAGTGTGTTCCAATTCCAATAGTGTGTTCCAATTCAAATAGTAACTTCTTATGGCTGGGGGCAGTATTGAGTAGCTTGGATGAATAAGGTGCCCAGAGTAAACTGCCTGCTACTCAGGCCCAGTTGCTAATATATGCATACTATTAGTAGATCTGGATAGAAAACACTGAAGTTTCTAACACCGTTTGAATGATGTCTGTGAGTATAACAGAACTCATATGTCAGGCAAAAACCTGAGAAAAAATCCAACCAGGAAGTGAGAAATCTGAGGTTTGTAGTTTTTCAAATCATTGCCTATTGAATATACTGTGTCTATGGGGTAATTTTGCACTTCCTAAGGCTTCCACTAGATGTCAACAGTCCTTGGGACCTTGTTTGATGCTTCTACCGTGAAGGAGGAGGGAATGGGAGCTGAATGAGTCAGAGGTCTGCCAGAGTGGCATGAGCTGATCACGCGCGCTCACGTGAGAGTTAGCTCTGTTCCATTGCATTTCTACAGACAAAGGAATTCTCCGGTTGGAACGTTATTGAAGATTTATGATAAAAACATCCTAAAGATTGATTCTATACTTCGTTTGACATGTTTCTATGAACTGTAATATGACTTTTCACCTGAACTTTCGCCTGGACTTGCCCGCGCCTCGTGTGTTTGGATTGTGTACTAAACGCGCAAACAAAAGGAGGTATTTGGACATAAATTATGGACTTGATCAAACAAATCAAACATTTATTGTGGAACTGGGATTCCTGGGAGTGCATTCTGATGAAGATCATCAAAGGTAAGTGAATATTTATAATGCTATTTCTGACTTCTGTTGACTCCACAACATGGCGGATATCTGTATGGCTTGTTTTGTTGTCTGAGCGCTGTACTCAGATTATTGCATGGTGTGCTTTTTCGGTAAAGCATTTTTGAAATCTGACACAGCGGTTGCATTAAGGAGAAGTTTATCTAAAGTTCCATGCATAACAGTTGTATCTTTTATCAATGTTTTTTATGAGTATTTCTGTAAATTGATGTGACTGCAAAATCACCTGATGTTTTGGAAGCAAAACATTACTGAACGTAACGCACCAATGTAAACTGAGATTTTTGGATATAAATATGAACTTTATCGAACAAAACATACATGTATTGTGTAACATGAAGTCCTATGAGTGTCATCTGATGAAGATCATCAAAGGTTAATGATTAATTTTATCTCTATTTCTGCTTTTTGTGACTCCTCTCTTTGGCTGGAAAAATAGAAAATGTGTTTTTCTGTGACTAGGTGCTGACCTAACATAATCGTTTGGTGTGCTTTCGTCGTAAAGCCTTTTTGAAATTGGACACTGTGGTGGGATTAACAACAAGATTACCTTTAAAATGGTGTAAAATACTTCTATGTTTGAGGAATTTTAATTATGAGAGTTCTGTTGATTTGAATTTGGCGCCCTGCACTTTCACTGGCTGTTGTCATATCGATCCTGTTAGCGGGATCTAAGCCATACAGCTTGGAAAATTCCCGAAAATAATGTCATGGCTTTAGAAGCTTCTGATAGGCTAATTGACCTAATTTGAGTCAATTAGAGGTGCACCTGTGGATGTATTTAAAGGTCTACTTTCAAACTCAGTGCCTCTTTGCTTGACGTCATGCGGCAATCATAAGATATCAACAAAGACCTCAGAATTGTAGACCTCCACAAGTCTGGTTCATCCTTGGGAGCAATTTCCAAATGCCTGAAGGTACCACGTTCATCTGTACAAACAATAGTACACAAGTATAAACACCATGGGACCACGCAGCCGTCATACCGCTCAGGAAGGAGACGCGTTCTGTCTCCTAGAGATGAACGTACTTTGGTGTGAAAAGTGCAAATCAATCCCAGAACAACATCAAAGGAACTTGTGAAGATGCTGGAGGAAACCGGTACAAAAGTATCTATATCCACAGTAAAACGAGTCCTATATCGACATAACCTGAAAAGCCGTTCAGCAAGGAAGAAGCCACTGCTTCAAAACCACCATAAAAAAGCCAGACTACGGTTTGCAACTGCACATGGGGACAAAGATCATACTTTTTGGAGAAATGTCCTCTGGTCGGATTAAACAAAAATAGAACTGTTTGGCCATAATGACCATCAATGTGTTTGGAGGAAAAAGGGGGATGCTTGCAAGCCGAAGAACACCATCCCAACCGTGAAGCACGGGGGTGGAAGCATCATGTTTTGGGGCATCATGTTTTAGATGGCATCGTGAGGCAGGAAAAGTATGTGGACATATTGAAGCAACATCTCAAGACATCAGTCAGGAAGTTAAAGCTTGGTCGCAAATGGGTCTTCCAAATGCACAATGACCCCAAGCATACTTCCAAAGTTGTGGAAAAATGGCCAAAGGACAACAAAGTCAAGGTATTGGAGTGGCCATCACAAAGCCCTGACTTCAATCCTGTAGAAAATTTGTGGGCGGAACTGAAAAGGCGTGTCCGAGCAAGGAGGCCTACAAACCTGATTCAGTTACACCAGCTCTGGGCCAAAATTCATCCAACTTATTGTGGGAAGCTTGTGGAAGGCTACCCGAAACATTTGACCCAAGTTAAACAATTTAAAGGCAATGCTACCAAATACTAAATGAGTGTATGTAAACCTCTGACCCACTGGGAATATGATGAAAGAAATAAAAGCTGAAATAAATCATTCTCTCTACTATTATTCTGACATTTCACATTCTTAAAATAAAGTGGTGATCCTAACTGACCTAAGACAGGGAACATTTACTAGGATTAAATGTCAGCTATTGTGAAAAACTGAGTTTAAATGTATTTGGCTAAGGTGTATGTAAACTTCCGACATCAACTGTACACACTACCTCAACTAACCGGTGACTCACACACTGACTCTGTATCGGCACCCCACTATGCACAGTGGGGAGAACAAGTATTTGATACACTGCCAAATTTGCAGGGTTTTCCTACTTACAAATATGTAGAGGTCTGTAATATTTATCATAGGTACACTTCAACTGTGAAAGATGGAATCTAAAATAAAAATGCAGAAAATCACATTGTATGATTTTTAAGTAATTCATTTGCATTTTATTGCATGACATAAGTATTTGATCACCTACCAGCCAGTAAGAATTCCAGCTCTAACAGACCTGTTAGTTTTTCTTTAAGAAGCCCTCCTGTTCTCCACTCATTACCTGTATTAACTGCACCTGTTTGAACTCGTTACCTGTTGAAAAAACACCTGTCAACACACTCAATCAAACAGACTCCAACTCTACATAATGGCCAAGACCAGAGAGGGTGTAAGGACATCAGGGATACAATTGTAGACCTGCACAAGGCTGGGATTGGCTACAGGACAATAGGCAAGCAGCTTGGTGAGAAGGCAACAACTGTTGGCGCAATTATTAGAAATTGGATGAAGTTCAAGATGACGGTCAATCACCCTCGGTCTGGGGCTCCATGCAAGATCTCACCTCGTGGGGCATCAATGATCATGAGGAAGGTGAGGGATCAGCCCAGAACTACACGGCAGGACCTGGTCAATAACCTGAAGAGAGCTGGGACCACAGTCTCAAAGAAAACCATTAGTTACACACTACGCCGTCATGGATTAAAATCCTGCAGTGCACGCATGGTCCCCCTGCTCAAGCCAGCGCATGTCCAGGCCTGTCTGAAGTTTGCCAATGACCATCTGGATGATCCAGAGGAGGAATGGGAGAAAGTCATGTGGTCTGATGAGACAAAATTAGAGCTTTTTGGTAAAAACTCAACTCGTCGTGTTTGGAGGACAAAGAATGCTGAGTTGCATCCAAAGAACACCATACCTACTGTGAAGCATGGGGGTGGAAACATCATGCTTTGGGGCTGTTTTTCTGCAAAGGGACCAGGACGACTGATCCGTGTAAAGGAAAGAATGAAACCTCCTTCCATCAGCAAGGGCATTGAAGATGAAACGTGGCTGGGTCTTTCAGCATGACAATGATCCCAAACACACCACCCGGGCAACAAAGGAGTGGCTTGGTAAGAAGCATTTCAAGGTCCTGGAGTGGCCTAGCCAGTCTCCAGATCTCAACCCCATAGCTAATCTTTGGAGGGAGTTGAAAGTCTGTGTTGCCCAGCAACAGCCCCAAAACATCACTGCTCTAGAGGAGGTCTGCATGGAGGAATGGGCCAAAATACCAGCAACAGTGTGTGAAAACCTTGTGAAGACTTACAGAAAACGTTTGACCTCTGTCATTGCCAACAAAGGGTATATAACAAAGTATTGAGATAAACTTTTGTTATTGACCAAATACTTATTTTCCACCATAAATTGCAAATAAATTCATTAAAAATCCTACAATGTGATTTTCTGGATTTTTTTCTCTCATTTTGTCTGTCATAGTTGAAGTGTACCTATGAAGAAAATTACAGGCCTCTCTCATCTTTTTAAGTGGGAGAACTTGCACAATTGGTGGCTGACTAAATACTTTTTTGCCTCACTGTATGTAAAACACAGGACAGTCATGTTCTTACACTGGGCCTTTAATAAAGGTCAAACGAGGATAAACCACAGTGATTAAATTACAGGATACCCAGGCAAGATCAGGGATATTCATCATGCTGGAGGTCAGTCATACACGGTGCCATACACTCAAATAAGGTCAAACAAGGCCTACATGAGCTGTAGTATAGTGGTTTATTAAGTTATAAGAGGATCAGCTATGTTGACTACATTACAGGATACATAAGGGATATGCAGGAGGTTGTAAGACAGTCCATAGAGGACTGGGCGGTTTCTGGGTTCTTGATTTGAAAATGGACAATATTGTGAAATGCTTTAACAAACCCTCAGACGGTGTCCATCTGAGAGAAAAAACAAGACGATGTACTCACTGGACAGAGGATTCATCCAAAATGATATTATATTAATACCCAGTGTCCCAATTCCACCTCACTGTCAAGTACTTTAGGAGTTGATCTCAGAACCGAGAACCAAATCGTGTGTGCGCTTGCTCGCTAGTTTGATTTACCTCTGTGGGCAGAATATTTATGTCAAGATAGGTTGAGAAGGAGTTATTGTACCTGGCAACACTCGTAGGTCTGCGTCACTGCCGGTGCGGGCGCTGCCAGGGTTGTCTGCCAGGCAGCGGTAGGTGGCAGAGTCTGGTGGTTGAACCTTGCTAACCTGGAGCGATCCGGAGGGCAGTACCACCACTCTGCTCTCTGGGGTTAAGGTGAGTGGCAGGTCCTCTCTGTTCTTCTGCCAGCGTACCACGGGCATGGGATCCCCAGTCACCTCACAGCGCAGCAGGGCCGTGTCACCCAAGTAGGAGGACACTGACTCTGTAGGGACAACGAGCTTCAACGGACCTGGTGGGAGAGAGGATACAAAGGATTAGATACTGACTCTGTATGGACCCACTACTGTAGCTTCAGGGGACCCAAGGACAGAGAGAGAGAGAGAGAGAGAGAGGCTGTTAGGAGCAATCACTGATATGAAAAAAGTACAGGGGAGAGGAGAGGAGAGGAGAGGAGAGGAGAGGAGAGGAGAGGAGAGGAGAGGAGAGGAGAGGAGAGTGAAGAGATAGGAGGAGTGGGATGGGAGAGCTGAGGAGAGAGGGGAGACGAGAAAGAGATGGGAGAGCTGAGGAGAGGAGAGAAGAGGAGAAAGGAGAGAGGAGAAAGAGATGGGAGAGGAGAGGAGAGGAGAGGAGAGGAGAGGAGAGGAGAGGAGAGGAGAGGAGAGGAGAGGAGAGGAGAGGAGAGGAGAGGAGAGGAGAGGAGAGGAGAGGAGAGAGAAGAGAGAGAAGATGGGATAGGAGAGAGAGGGGAGAAAGATGGGAGAGCTGAGGAGAAAGTTAAGAGTAGAGAAGAGAGAGGAGAAAAGAGAGAGATAGGAGTGGAGAGAGAGATAGGAGTGGAGAGAGGGTACTGTATAGTATAGATGACAGATGAGTTTTCCATTTCTCTCCTTCTCTCTCTCTTCAGTGCAGGAAAATTATATGAGGAACAAAATGTGGGAAACAAATTAGCCCAATCATTCCTCATCTTTCCACCATGTTGTCAGAAAAACATAATTTGAATCCAATTAGTCCAATCATTCCTCATCTTTCCACTAGGATGTTCACTGTGTGGCAAAATGGCTAATATTTAAATGCACTCCATTCCATTCCATTCAATCCCGACAGACTGTGAAGTAGAGAATCCTGCCCAGAAGCTTTGGGAACTTCAGATGTCAGGTAGACAGGTCCAGAAATGTCAGATCCTCCTCTCTGTATCATAGGAGGACGACAGCTCTGGGTGATGAGGGTTAGAGGTTAGTGTGAAAAAAAATGAAGAAATGTGTCCCAAATGGAACCCTATTCCCTATATAGTGCACTACTTTAGACCAGAGCCCTATGGAACCCTATTCCCTATATAGTGCACTACTTTAGACCAGAGCCCTATGGAACCCTATTCCCTATATAGTGCACTACTTTAGACCAGAGCCCTGTGGAACCCTATTCCCTATATATAGTGCACTACTTTAGACCAGAGCCCTATGGAACCCTATTCCCTATATAGTGCACTACTTTAGACCAGAGCCCTATGGAACCCTATTCCCTATATATAGTGCACTACTTTAGACCAGAGCCCTATGGAACCCTATTCCCTATGTAGTGCACTACTTTAGACCAGAGCCCTATGGAACCCTATTCCCTATATAGTGCACTACTTTAGACCAGGACCCTACGGAACCCTATTCCCTATATATAGTGCACTACTTTAGACCAGAGCCCTATGGAACCCTATTCCCTATATAGTGCACTACTTTAGACCAGAGCCCTATGGAACCCTATTCCCTATATATAGTGCACTACTTTAGACCAGAGCCCTATGGATCCCTATTCCCTATATAGTGCACTACTTTAGACCAGAACCCAATAGAACCCTATTCCCTATATATTGAACTACTTTAGACCAGAGCCCTATGGAACCATATTCCCTATATAGTGCACTACTTTAGACCAGAGCCCAATAGAACCCTATTCCCTATATTTAATTAGACTGAGCTATCTTATTACAGGAACATAGTAACAATTAGACTGAGCTATCTTGTTACAGGAGAATAATAACAATTAGACTGAGCTATCTTGTTTCAGGAACATGGTAACAATTAGACTGAGCTATCTTATTACAGGAACATAGTAACAATTAGACTGAGCTATCTTGTTACAGGATAATAATAACAATTAGACTGAGCTATCTTGTTACAGGAGAATAATAACAATTAGACTGAGCTATCTTGTTACAGGAGAATAATAACAATTAGACTGAGCTATCTTGTTACAGGAACATAGTAACAATTAGACTGAGCTATCTTGTTACAGGAGAATAATAACAATTAGACTGAGCTATCTTGTTACAGGAGAATAATAACAATTAGACTGAGCTATCTTGTTACAGGAACATAGCAACAATTAGACTGAGCTATCTTGTTACAGGAACAGAGGAACAATTAGACTGAGCTATCTTGTTACAGGAACAGAGGAACAATTAGACTGAGCTATCTTGTTACAGGAGAATAATAACAATTAGACTGAGCTATCTTGTTACAGGAGAATAATAACAATTAGACTGAGCTATCTTGTTACAGGAACATAGTAACAATTAGACTGAGCTATCTTGTTACAGGAACATAGCAACAATTAGACTGAGCTATCTTGTTACAGGAGAATAATAACAATTAGACTGAGCTATCTTGTTACAGGAACATAGCAACAATTAGACTGAGCTATCTTGTTACAGGAACATAGTAACAATTAGACGGAAACAAAAGAGAAACGTGCACACTGCTCGCGCTAGTATAACTTTTTGCTTTACATGTTGCGTTTACATTTTTTGTTCAGTGATCGCAAAACTAGGTGGAGATATGTGGTCAGAGCATGACAATGTGGTATTTCACACCGAGGCTTGGTGGTTATCGAGGGGGAGTGTTGGGGTCAGAGCATGACAATGTGGTATTTCACACCGAGGCTTGGTGGTTATCGAGGGGGAGTGTTGGGGTCAGAGCATGACAATGTGGCTTGGTGGTTATCGAGGGGGAGTGTTGGGGTCAGAGCTTGACACCGAGGCTTGGTGGTTATCGAGGGGGAGTGTTGGGGTCAGAGCATGACACCGAAGCTTGGTGGTTATCGAGGGGGAGTGTTGGGGTCAGAGCTTGACACCGAGGCTTGGTGGTTATCGAGGGGGAGTGTTGGGGTCAGAGCATGACAATGTGGCTTGGTGGTTATCGAGGGGGAGTGTTGTGGTCAGAGCTTGACACCGAGGCTTGGTGGTTATCGAGGGGGAGTGTTGGGGTCAGAGCATGACACCGAGGCTTGGTGGTTATCGAGGGGGAGTGTTGGGGTCAGAGCTTGACACCGAGGCTTGGTGGTTATCGAGGGGGAGTGTTGGGGTCAGAGCATGACAATGTGGTATTTCACACCGAGGCTTGGTGGTTATCGAGGGGGAGTGTTGGGGTCAGAGCATGACACCGAGGCTTGGTGGTTATCAAGGGGGAGTGTTGGGGTCAGAGCTTGACACCGAGGCTTGGTGGTTATCGAGGGGGAGAGTTGTAAAGAGACAAACTGTTGTCATTCACAGTGGAAGTAAAAAAAGGACTTGACTTTCTGTGTAATGAAAAGATAATAACATAAAACAGCATCTGAGGACATAACAACTACGAAACGACACATATGGTATCAAGTAGTAACCAGAAAAGTGTAAAACAAAACAAAATATATTTTATATTCTTCAAAGTAGCCACCCTTTGCCTTGATGACAGCTTTGCACACTTTTGGCATTCTCACAGCTATTCTCTCAACCAGCTTCACATGGAATGCTTTTCCACCAGTCTTTGAAGGAGTTCCCACAAATGTTTAGCACTTGTTGGCGGCTTTTCCTTCCCTCTGCAGTTCAACTCATCCCAAACCATCTCAATTGGGTTGAGGTCAGGCGATTGTGGAGGCCAGGTCATCTGTTGCAGAACTCCATCACTCTCCTTCTTGGTCAAAATAGCCCTTACACAGCCTGGAGGAGTGTTGGGTCATTGTCCTGTTGAAAACAAAGTATAGTCCCACTAAGCCCAAACCAGATGGGATGGCGTATCGCTGCAGAATGCTGTGGTAGCCATGTTGGTTAAGTGTGTCTTGAATTCTAAATAAATCACAGACAGTGTGACCAGCAAAGCCCACCCACACCATCACACCTCCTCCTCCATGCTTCACGGTGGGAACCACACATGCAGAGATCATCTGTTCACCTACTCTGCGAATCACAAAGACACAGCGGTTGGAACCAAAAATCTCAAATTTGGACTCATCAGACCAATGGACAGATTTCCACCGGTCTAATGTCCATTGCTCGTGTTTCATGGCCAAAGTAAGTCTTCTTATTATTGGTGTCCTTTAGTAGTGGTTTCATTGCAGCAATTTGACTATGAAGGCCCAATTCTTCTCTGAATAGTTGATGATTAGATGTGTCTGTTACTTGAACTCAGTGAAGCATTTATTTGAGCTGTAATTTCTGAGTCTGGTAACTCTAATGAACTTCTCCTCTGCTGCAGAGGTAACTCTGGGTTTTCCTTTCCTGTGGCGGTCCTCATGAGAGAAAGTTTCATCGTAGCGCTTGATGTTTTTTGCGACTGCCTTGGAGAAACTTTTAAAGTTCATGACATTTTCCGGACTGACAGAGCTTCATGTCTTAAAGTCATGATGGAATTTCATTTATTTTTGCTTATTTGAGCTGTTCTTGCCATAATAGGGACTTGGTCTTTTACCAAATAGGGCTATCTTCCTTATGCCACCTCCACTTTGTCACAACACAATTGATTGGCTAAAACACATTAAAACCTCGTAAGGATCCGCCCCTTTTAAAAAAAAATGTTCGGCCTAAAATAACATACCCAAATCTAACTGCCTGTAGCTCAGCACCTGAAGCAACGATATGCATATTCTCGGTACCATTTGAAAGGAAACACTTTGTAGTTTGTGGAAATGCGAATGGAACGTAGGAGAATATAACACAATAGATCTGGTAAAAGATAACACAAAGAAAAAAACGCATATTTTTTTTTTGTACCATCTTTGAAATGCAAGGGAAAGGCCATAATGTATTATTCCAGCCCAGGTGCAATTTAGATATTGGCCGCTAGATGGCAGCAGTGTACATGCAATGTTTTAGACTGATCCAATGAACCATTGCATTTCTGTTCAAAATGTTGTATCAAGACTGCCCGAATGTGCCTAATTTGTTTATTAATAACTTTTAAAGTTTATAACTGTGCACTCTCCTCAAACAATACAATGGTATTATTATCACTGTAATAGCTACTGTAAACTGTGCCGTTAGATTAACAAGAATTTAAGGTTTCTGCCAATATCAGATTTGTCCATGTCCTGGGAAATGTTACTTACAACCTCATGCTAATCGCATTAGCCTACGTTAGCTCAACAGTCCCGTGGGGAACCCACCAATCCTGAAGAAGTTTTAAGAAGGAAATAAATTCCACATATTAACTTTTAACAAGGGACACCTGTTATTTTAAATGCATTCCAGGTGACTACCTCATGAAACTGGTTGAGAGAATGCCAAGAGTGTGCAAAGTTGTCATCAAGGTAAAGGGTGAGGTACTTTGAAGTATCTCAAATATAAAACGTGATTCCATATGTGTTATTTCATAGTTTTGATGTCTTCACTCTTATTCTACAATGTAGAAAATAGTAAAAATAAAGAAAAACCTTGGAATGATTAGATGTGTCCAAACTTTTGACTGGTACAGTACATATTTTTTTATATATCTTTTTTACATGCATGTCCAGGTTTTTCCCCTGTGGATTAACTGTGGTGCCCTGACCTCTAGTATTTCTGTGACAGAATCCTTAAATCCTGATTCAATCTGTACAAATCCTCTTAACAGTGTCACAGCTTCCCCTTGAAAGCAGAGATCCTACATCAAAGGTGTACAGAGCACACTGGCAATCCATACAAGCTGCTCTGCCGAGATCTACAAAGGTTCTCTGTAGTAGCTCTGTCAGTTTCAACACAGTAATCAGTAGACTCTCTCCAGGGTCTAGTCTCTCTCCAGGGTCTAGACTCTCTCCAGGGTCTAGTCTCTCTCCAGGGTCTAGACTCTCTCCAGGGTCTAGTCTCTCTCCAGGGTCTAGTCTCTCTCCAGGGTCTAGTCTATCTCCAGGGTCTAGACTCTATCCAGGGTCTAGTCTCTCTCCAGGGTCTAGTCTCTCTCCAGGGTCTAGTCTCTCTCCAGGGTCTAGTCTCTCTCCAGGGTCTAGTCTTTCTACAGGGTCTAGACTGTCTCCAGTGTATAGTCTCTATCCAGGGTCTAGTCTTTCTACAGGGTCTAGTCTCTCTCCAGGGTCTAGTCTTTCTACAGGGTCTAGACTGTCTCCAGGGTCTAGTCTCTACCCAGGGTCTAGACTCTATCCAGGGTCTAGTCTCTCTCCAGGGTCTAGACTGGTGTGTCTGGTATATCAGTATAAAGCTGTCAGACAGACAGACAGGACTGGGCTGTCTGGTATATCAGTATAAAGCTGTCAGACAGACAGACAGGACTGGGCTGTCTGGTATATCAGTATAAAGCTGTCAGACAGACAGACAGACAGGACTGGGCTGTCTGGTATATCAGTATAAAGCTGTCAGACAGACAGATGGAGAGGACTGGGCAGTCTGGTATATCAGTATAAAGCTGTCAGACAGACAGACAGACAGGACTGGGCTGTCTGGTATATCAGTATAAAGCTGTCAGACAAACAGATGGAGAGGACTGGGCTGTCTGGTATATCAAGTATATATTTATATTAACAATGAAAGCGATAGAGAGAGAGAGAGAGAGAGAGACAGAAACAGAGACAGAGACAGAGAGAGAGAGAGAGAAACAGAGACAGAGACAGAGAGAGAGAGAGAGAGAGAGAGAGACAGAAACAGAGACAGAAACAGAGACAGAGAGAGAGACAGAAACAGAGACAGAGAGAGAGAGAGAGAGAGAGAGAGGGGGGAGGGAGGATGACAAAACAGAGAAATTGGTTGAGCTCTGAGTTTGTTATATTGGCGAAACATTTACAACAAGGCTTGATCTATGTTTGAATGTTCAAAGTTTTCAGGGCTTAAAGTACAAAACAGACCGATGTCACTGCAATCAAGGAAAAGGACCCAGTGTTGAACGACTTGATCTCTTATTTGTAATTATATTAGCATTAAAACCAACCTTGTTTAAACTACATAATACGTTTACACAACAGTTGAATGACTCCATGGATGCCAGGGCTTGTTCGTTTTTCTTTCAATTGATTAAGTGTTGCTTCTCTTTGATGTGATGTATAGAACCAGGATGTGGCTGGGACGTGTGATGTATAGAACCAGGATGTGGCTGGGAGGTGGGATGTATAGAACCAGGATGTGGCTGGGAGGTGGGATGTATAGAACCAGGATGTGGCTGGGAGGTGGGATGTATAGAACCAGGTTGTGGCTGGGAGGTGGGATGTATAGAACCAGGATGTGGCTGGGAGGTGGGATGTATAGAATCAGGATGTGGCTGGGAGGTGGGATGTATAGAACCAGAATGTGGCTGGGAGGTGGGATGTATAGAACCAGGATGTGGCTGGGAGGTGGGATGTATAGAACCAGGATGTGGCTGGGAGGTGGGATGTATAGAACCAGGATGTGGCTGGGAGGTGGGATGTATAGAACCAGGATGTGGCTGGGAGGTGGAATGTATAGAACCAGGATGTGGCTGGGAGGTGGGATGTATAGAACCAGGATGTGGCTGGGAGGTGGGATGTATAGAACCAGGATGTGGCTGGGAGGTGGGATGTATAGAACCAGGATGTGGTTGGGAGGTGGGATGTATAGAACCAGGATGTGTCTGGGATGTGGGATGAATAGAATCAGGATGTGGCTGGGAGATGGGATGTATAGAACCAGTCTATGGCTGGGAGGTGGGATGTATAGAACCAGTCGGTGGCTGGGAGGTGGGATGTGGCTGGGAGGTGGGATGTATAGAACCAGTTTGTGGCTGGGAGGTGGGATGTATAGAACCAGGATGTGGCTGGGAGGTGGGATGTATAGAACTAGTCTGTGGCTGGGAGGTGGAATGTATAGAACCAGTCTGTGGCTGGGAGGTGGGATGTATAGAACCAGGATGTGGCTGGGAGGTGGGATGTATAGAACCAGGATGTGTCTGGAAGGTGGGATGTATAGAACCAGGATGTGTCTGGAAGGTGGGATGTATAGAACCAGGATGTGTCTGGAAGGTGGGATGTATAGAACCAGAATGTGTCTGGAAGGTGGGATGTATAGAACCAGGATGTGTCTGGAAGGTGGGAAGTATAGAACCAGGATGTGTCTGGAAGGTGGGATGTATAGAACCAGGATGTGGCTGGGAGGTGGGATGTGTCTGGGAGGTGGGATGTATAGCACCAGGATGTGGCTGGGCGGTGGGATGTATAGAACCAGGATGTGGATGGGAGGTGGGATATATAGAACCAGGATGTGGCTGGGAGGTGGGATGTATAGAACCAGGATGTGTCTGGGAGGTGGGATGTGGCTGGGAGGTGGGATGTATAGAACCAGGATGTGTCTGGGAGGTGGGATGTATAGAACCAGGATGTGTCTGGGCGGTGGGATGTATAGAACCAGGATGTGGCTGGGAGGTGGGATGTATAGAACCAGGATGTGTCTGGGAGGTGGGATGTGGCTGGGAGGTGGGATGTATAGAACCAGGATGTGTCTGGGAGGTGGGATGTATAGAACCAAGATGTGGCTGGGAGGTGGGATGTGGCTGGGAGGTGGGATGTATAGAACCAGGATGTGGCTGGGAGATGGGATGTATAGAACCAGTCTGTGGCTGGGAGGTGGGATATATAGAACCAGGATGTGGCTGGGAGGTGGGATGTATAGAACCAGGATGTGTCTGGGAGGTGGGATGTGGCTGGGAGGTGGGATGTATAGAACCAGGATGTGTCTGGGAGGTGAGATTTATAGAAGCAGGATGTGTCTGGGGTGTGGGATGTATAGAACCAGGATGTGTCTGGGCGGTGGGATGTATAGAACCAGGATGTGGCTGGGAGGTGGGATGTATAGAACCAGGATGTGTCTGGGAGGTGGGATGTGGCTGGGAGGTGGGATGTATAGAACCAGGATGTGTCTGGGAGGTGGGATGTATAGAACCAGGATGTGGCTGGGAGGTGGGATGTGGCTGGGAGGTGGGATGTATAGAACCAGGATGTGGCTGGGAGATGGGATGTATAGAACCAGTCTGTGGCTGGGAGGTGGGATATATAGAACCAGGATGTGGCTGGGAGGTGGGATGTATAGAACCAGGATGTGTCTGGGAGGTGGGATGTGGCTGGGAGGTGGGATGTATAGAACCAGGATGTGTCTGGGAGGTGGGATGTATAGAACCAGGATGTGGCTGGGAGATTGGATGTATAGAACCAGGATGTGGCTTGGAGATGGGATGTATAGAACCAGGATGTGGCTGGGAGGTGGGATGTATAGAACCAGGATGTGGCTGGGAGATGGGATATGGCTGGGAGGTTGGATGTGGCTGGGAGGAAAGAAGTATAGAACCAGGATGTGGCTGGGAGGTGGGATGTATAGCACCAGGATGTGTCTGGGAGGTGGGATGTATAGAACCAGGATTTGTCTGGGAGGTGGGATGTATAGAACCAGGATGTGTCTGGGAGGTGGATGTGGCTGGGAGGTGGGATGTATAGAACCAGGATGTTTCTGGGAGGTAGGATGTGTCTAGGAGGTGGATATATAGAACCAGGATGTGGCTGGGAGGTGGGATTTGTCTGGGAGGTGGGATGTATTGAACCAGGATGTGGCTGGGAGGTGGGATGTATAGAACCAGGATGTGTCTGGGAGGTGGGATGTATAGAACCAGGATGTGTCTGGGAGGTGGGATGTATAGAACCAGGATGTGTCTGGGAGGTGGGATGTGGCTGGGAGGTGGGATGTGTCTGGGAGGTGGGATGTATAGAACCAGGATGTGGCTGGGAGATGGGATGTATAGAACCAGGATGTGTCTGGGAGGTGGGATGTATAGAACCAGGATGTGTCTGGGAGGTGGGATGTATAGAACCACGATGTGTCTGGGAGGTGGGATGTGGCTGGGAGGTGGGATGTATAGAACCAGGATGTGTCTGGGAGGTGGGATGTATAGAACCAGGATGTGTCTGGGAGGTGGGATGTGGTTGGGAGGTGGGATGTGTCTGGGAGGTGGGATGTATAGAACCAGGATGTGGCTGGGAGATGGGATGTATAGAACCAGGATGTGTCTGGGAGGTGGGATGTATAGAACCAGGATGTGGCTGGGAGGTGGGATGTATAGAACCAGGATGTGTCTGGGAGTTGGGATGTATAGAACCAGGATGTGGCTGGGAGGTGGGATGTGGCTGGGAGGTGGGATGTATAGAATCAGGATGTGGCTGGGAGATGGGATGTATAGAACCAGTCTGTGGCTGGGAGGTGGGATATATAGAACCAGGATGTGGCTGGGAGGTGGGATGTATAGAACCAGGATGTGGCTGGGAGGTGGGATGTGGCTGGGAGGTGGGATGTATAGAACCAGGATGTGTCTGGGAGGTGGGATGTATAGAACCAGGATGTGGCTGGGAGGTGGGATGTGGCTGGGAGGTGGGATGTATAGAACCAGGATGTGGCTGGGAGATGGGATGTATAGAACCAGGATGTGGCTGGGAGATGGGATGTATAGAACCAGGATGTGGCTGGGAGATGGGATGTATAGAACCAGGATGTGGCTGGGAGATGGGATGTATAGAACCAGGATGTGGCTGGGAGATGGGATGTATAGCACCAGGATGTGTCTGGGAGGTGGGATGTATAGAACCAGGATGTGTCTGGGAGGTGGGATGTATAGAACCAGGATGTGTCTGGGAGGTGGGATGTGGCTGGGAGGTGGGATGTATAGAACCAGGATGTTTCTGGGAGGTAGGATGTGTCTGGGAGGTGGGATGTATAGAACCAGGATGTGTCTGGGAGGTGGGATATATAGAACCAGGATGTGGCTGGGAGGTGGGATGTGTCTGGGAGGTGGGATGTATTGAACCAGGATGTGGCTGGGAGGTGGGATGTATAGAACCAGGTTGTGTCTGGGAGGTGGGATGTATAGAACCAGGATGTGGCTGGGAGGTGGGATGTATAGAACCAGGATGTGTCTGGGAGGTGGGATGTGTCTGGGAGGTGGGATGTGTCTGGGAGGTGTGATGTGGCTGGGAGGTGGGATGCTGGGAGGTGGGAAGCTTCCGATGATTGGCTGATAGTGAGGTATCGATATCTGTCAGCCAGCCAGCTGGCTCCATTAGGTTGAATAGGACTGGAGGACCGGAGAGGAGAGGAGAGGAGATGAGAGGAGAGCAAATAGGACTAAAGAGGAGAGGACAAGAGAGGAGAGATGGAGGAGAGAAAAGGCTGCTGAGTTACGGTCTCTCTGTAATGTTCATTGTCTATGCCTTCATCAGCAGAGTCTGTTACTCTACTGAGACTCTAGACAGTCCTCTATCATCAGGGTCTGTTACTATACTGAGACTCTAGACAGTCCTCTATCATCAGGGTCTGTTACTATACTGAGACTCTAGACAGTCCTCTATCATCAGGGTTTGTTACTATACTGAGACTCTAGACAGTCCTCTATCTAGAGAGAGAGATAGAGAGAGAGAGAGAGAGACATATTTCCCTCAGATTACACAGATCCACAAAGAATTCGAAAACAAATCCAAATTTGAAAAACTCCCATATCTACTGGGTGAAATTCCACAGTGTGCCATCACAGCAGCAAGATTTGTGACCTGTTGCCACGAGAAAAGGGCAACCAGTGAAGAACACACACCATTGTAAATACAACCCATATTTATGCTTATTTATTTTATCTTGTGTCCTTTAACCATTTGTACATTGTTAAAACACTGTATATATATATATAATATGACATTTGTAATGTCTTTACTGTTTTGAAACCTCTGTATGTGTAATGTTTACTGTTAATTTTTGTTGTTTTTCACTTTATATTTTCACTTTGTATGTTGTCTACCTCACTTGCTTTGGCAATGTTAACACATGTTTCCCATGCCAATAAAGCCCTTGAATTGAATTGAATTGAATTGAATTGAGAGAGAGAGAGAGAGAGCGAGAGAGCGAGAGCGAGAGAGAGAGAGAAAGAGAGAGGTGGAGACAGAGAGAGAGAGAGAGAGAGATGGAGAGATGAGATGGAGACAGATGAACAGAGAAAGGGAGAGAGATGCAGAGATGAGAGAGAGAGAGAGGAGAGATTGAGAGAGAGAGAGAGAAAGAGATAAGTAGAGAGAGAGAGAGAAAGAGAAAGGTGGAGACAGAGAGAGAGAGAGAGAGAGAGAGAGAGAGAGAGAGATGAGAGACAGAGAGAGAGAGAGAGAAAGAGAGAGGTGGAGACAGAGAGAGAGAGGAGAGAGAGGGAGAGGAGAGAGAGAGAGGTGGAGAGATGAGATAGAGACAGATGAACAGAGAAAGAGAGAGAGGCACCCAGCAGTTAGAGTACTCAGCCCACTGACACCCTTATCAGACCAGAACAACATCACACTCTACCTGAACAGAGCAATACTCAATCATGAATCATCGAAGCTAACAGAACTAAGTAATATTAAGAAATGCTGTAGATGGAAAGAAAGTCGTTTGGAAACCTACCAAAAAACAATTAGGCAACAACAAATTCAATCCCTTTTAGACAATTTCCTGGGTAAAACGTTCCAATGTAATAGTGAAGGTGTAAACTTGGCAGTAGAAAATCTTACCAGTATATCAGCTTCCCTATCAAATCTAAAAATGTCAAATAGAAAACCGAAGAAAATGAACAACAATGACAAATGGTTTGATGAAATATGCAAAAACCTAAGAAAGAAACTGCAAAACCTGTCCTGTCAAAAACATAGAGACCCAGAACACCTGAGTCTACGCCTTCACTATGGTGAATCACTAAAACAGACTCAGAACACCTGAGTCTACGCCTTCACTATGGTGAATCACTAAAACAGACTCAGAACACCTGAGTCTACGCCTTCACTATGGTGAATCACTAAAACAGACTCAGAACACCTGAGTCTACGCCTTCACTATGGTGAATCACTAAAACAGACTCAGAACACCTGAGTCTACGCTTTCACTATGGTGAATCACTAAAACAGACCCAGAAAACCTGAGTCTACGCCTTCACTATGGTGAATCACTAAAACAGACTCAGAACACCTGAGTCTACGCCTTCACTATGGTGAATCACTAAAACAGACTCAGAACACCTGAGTCTACGCCTTCACTATGGTGAATCACTAAAACAGACTCAGAACACCTGAGTCTACGCCTTCACTATGGTGAATCACCAAAACAGACCCAGAACACCTGAGTCTACGCCTTCACTATGGTGAATCACTAAAACAGACTCAGAACACCTGAGTCTACGCCTTCACTATGGTGAATCACTAAAAACAGACTCAGAACACCTGAGTCTACGCCTTCACTATGGTGAATCACTAAAACAGACTCAGAACACCTGAGTCTACGCCTTCACTATGGTGAATCACTAAAACAGACCCAGAACACCTGAGTCTACGCCTTCACTATGGTGAATCACTAAAACAGACCCAGAACACCTGAGTCTACGCCTTCACTATGGTGAATCACTAAAACAGACTCAGAACACCTGAGCCTACGCCTTCACTATGGTGAATCACTAAAACAGACTCAGAACACCTGAGTCTACGCCTACACTATGGTGAATCACTAAAAACAGACTCAGAACACCTGAGTCTACGCCTTCACTATGGTGAATCACTAAAACAGACTCAGAACACCTGAGTCTACGCCTTCACTATGGTGAATCACTAAAACAGACTCAGAACACCTGAGTCTACGCCTTCACTATGGTGAATCACTAAAACAGACTCAGAACACCTGAGTCTACGCCTTCACTATGGTGAATCACTAAAACAGACTCAGAACACCTGAGTCTACGCCTTCACTATGGTGAATCACTAAAAACAGACTCAGAACACCTGAGTCTACGCCTTCACTATGGTGAATCACTAAAACAGACTCAGAACACCTGAGTCTACGCCTTCACTATGGTGAATCACTAAAACAGACCCAGAACACCTGAGTCTACACCTTCACTATGGTGAATCACTAAAACAGACTCAGAACACCTGAGTCTACGCCTTCACTATGGTGAATCACTAAAACAGACCCAGAAAACCTGAGTCTACGCCTTCACTATGGTGAATCACTAAAACAGACTCAGAACACCTGAGTCTACGCCTTCACTATGGTGAATCACTAAAACAGACTCAGAACACCTGAGTCTACGCCTTCACTATGGTGAATCACTAAAACAGACTCAGAACACCTGAGTCTACGCCTTCACTATGGTGAATCACTAAAACAGACTCAGAACACCTGAGTCTACGCCTTCACTATGGTGAATCACTAAAACAGACTCAGAACACCTGAGTCTACGCCTTCACTATGGTGAATCACTAAAACAGACTCAGAACACCTGAGTCTACGCCTTCACTATGGTGAATCACTAAAACAGACTCAGAACACCTGAGTCTACGCCTTCACTATGGTGAATCACTAAAACAGACTCAGAACACCTGAGTCTACGCCTTCACTATGGTGAATCACTAAAACAGACTCAGAACACCTGAGTCTACGCCTTCACTATGGTGAATCACTAAAACAGACTCAGAACACCTGAGTCTACGCCTTCACTATGGTGAATCACTAAAACAGACCCAGAACACCTGAGTCTACGCCTTCACTATGGTGAATCACTAAAACAGACTCAGAACACCTGAGTCTACGCCTTCACTATGGTGAATCACTAAAACAGACCCAGAAAACCTGAGTCTACGCCTTCACTATGGTGAATCACTAAAACAGACTCAGAAAACCTGAGTCTACGCCTTCACTATGGTGAATCACTAAAACAGACTCAGAACACCTGAGTCTAAGCCTTCACTATGGTGAATCACTAAAAACAGACTCAGAACACCTGAGTCTACGCCTTCACTATGGTGAATCACTAAAACAGACTCAGAACACCTGAGTCTACGCCTTCACTATGGTGAATCACTAAAACAGACTCAGAACACCTGAGTCTACGCCTTCACTATGGTGAATCACTAAAACAGACTCAGAACACCTGAGTCTACGCCTTCACTATGGTGAATCACTAAAACAGACCCAGAACACCTGAGTCTACGCCTTCACTATGGTGAATCACTAAAACAATACAGAAATACACTACGGAAAAAGAAGGAACAGCACGTCAGAAATCAGCTCAATGCAATTGAAGAATCCATAGACTCTAACCACTTCTGGGAAAACTGGAAAACACTAAACAAACAACACAAATAATTATCTATCCAAAATGGAGATGTGTGGATAAACCACTTCTCCAGTCTTTTTGGCTCTATAACAAAGAATAAAGAGCAAAAACATGATCAAATACAGATCTTAGAATCAACTATTAAAGACTACCAGAACCCACTGGATTCTCCAATTACCTTGAATGAGCTATAGGACAAAATAAAAGCTCTCCAACCCAAAAAGGCCTGTGGTGTTGATGGTATCCTCCATGAAATGATACAATTTACAGACAAAAATTCAAATTGGCTATACTAAAACTCTTTAACATCATCCTTAGCTCTGGCATCTTCCCCAATATTTGGAACCAAGGACTGATCACCCCAATCCACAAAGGCCTCCTCGCCCTACTAGAATCTGAAGTCAAATGTCTACTGTTTGCTGATGATATGGTGCTTCTGTCACCAACCATGGAGGGGCTACAGCAGCACCTAGATCTTCTGAAGAGATTCTGTCAGACCTGGGCGCTGACAGTAAATCTCAGTAAGACCAAAATAATGGTGTTCCAAAAAAGGTCCAGTCACCAGGACCACAAATACAAATTCCATCTAGACACTGTTGCCCTAGAGCACACAAAAAACTATACATACCTTGGCCTAAACATCAGCGCCACAGGTAACTTCCACAAAGCTGTGAACGATCTGAGAGACAAGGCAAGAAGGGCATTCTATGCCGTCAAAAGAAACATAAATTTCAACATACCAATTAGGATCTGACTAAAAATACTTGAATCAGTCATAGAACCCATTGCCCTTTATGGTTGTGAGGTCTGGGGTCCGCTCACCAACCAAGACTTCACAAAATGGGACAAACACCAAATTGAGACTCTGCATGCAAAATTCTTCAAAAATATCCCCAGTGTACAACGTAGAACACCAAATAATGCATGCAGAGCAGAATTAGGCCGATACCCGCTAATGATCAAAATCCAGAAAAGAGCTGTTCAATTCTACAACCACCTAAAAGGAAGCGATTCCCAAACCTTCCATAACAAAGCCATCACCTACGGAGAGATGAACCTGGAGAAGAGTCCCCTAAGCAAGCTGGTCCTGGGGCTCTGTTCACAAACACAAACACACCCCACAGAGCCCCAGGACAGCAACACAATTAGACCCAACCAAATCATGAGAAAACAAAAAGATAATTACTTGACACATTGGATAGAATTAACAAAAAAACAGAGTAAACTAGAATGCTATTTGGCCCTAATATAGAGAGTACACAGGGGCAGAATTACTGACCACTGTGACTGACCCAAACTTAAGGAAAGCTTTGAAAATGTACAGACTCAGTGAGCATAGCCTTGCTATTGAGAAAGGCCGCCGTAGGCAGACATGGCTCTCAAGAGAAGACAGATGCTATGTGCACAATGCCCACAAAATGAGGTGGAAACTGAGCTGCACTTCCTAACCTCCTGTCCAACGTATGACCATATTAGAGACACATACTTCCCTCAGACTACACAGATCCACAAAGAATTCAAAAACAAACCCAGTTTTCATAACCTCACCATATCTACTGGGTGAAATTCCACAGTGTGCCATCACAGCAGCAAGATGGGTGACCTGTTGCCACGAGAAAAGGGCAACCAGTGAAGAACAAACACAATTGTAAATACAACCCATATTTATGCTTATTTATTTTCCCTTGTGTACTTTAACCATTTGTACATTGTTACAACCCTTTATATATACAGTGTTATCTTATCTCTCTTATCCTACCTCATTTGCATATGCTATATATAGACTTTTTCTACTGTATTATTAATTGTATAATTGTTTATTCTGTTGTTGTTTGTGTCGAACTGCTGTGCTTTACTTGTGTTTAACTTCATTTTAACTAGATTACCTGGATAAATAAAGGTGAAATAAAACTTAAAATATTACATGTGGAATGTCTTTATTCTTACACTGTGTGTGTAATGTTTACTGTTCATTTTTATTGTTTATTTCACTTTTGCATATTTTAAACCTCACTTGCTTTGGCAATGTTAACACATGTTTCCCTTGACAATAAAGCCCCTTGAATTGAATTGAGAGGGAGCTGGGGAGAGAGAGACAGAGAGAGAGAGAGAGACAGAGAGAGACAGAGAGAGACAGAGACAGAGACAGAGAGAGAGAGAGAGAGACAGAGAGAGACAGAGAGAGACAGAGACAGAGAGACAGAGAGAGACAGATACAGAGACAGAGAGAGAGAGACAGAGAGAGACAGACAGAGACAGAGAGAGACAGAGAGAGACAGAGAGAGACAGAGAGACACAGAGAGAGACAGAGACAGAGAGAGACATAGAGAGACAGACAGAGACAGAGAGAGAGAGAGACAGAGAGAGACAGAGACAGAGAGAGACAGAGAGAGACAGAGAGACACAGAGAGAGACAGAGACAGAGAGAGACATAGAGAGACAGACAGAGACAGAGAGAGAGAGAGGTCTGTTCAGACTCCTTGATTTAACACATGTTTCCCTTGACAATAAAGCCCCTTGAATTGAATTGAGAGGGAGCTGGGGAGAGAGAGACAGAGAGAGAGAGAGAGACAGAGAGAGACAGAGAGAGACAGAGACAGAGACAGAGAGAGAGAGAGAGAGACAGAGAGAGACAGAGAGAGACAGAGACAGAGAGACAGAGAGAGACAGATACAGAGACAGAGAGAGAGAGACAGAGAGAGACAGACAGAGACAGAGAGAGACAGAGAGAGACAGAGAGAGACAGAGAGACACAGAGAGAGACAGAGACAGAGAGAGACATAGAGAGACAGACAGAGACAGAGAGAGAGAGAGACAGAGAGAGACAGAGACAGAGAGAGACAGAGAGAGACAGAGAGACACAGAGAGAGACAGAGACAGAGAGAGACATAGAGAGACAGACAGAGACAGAGAGAGAGAGAGGTCTGTTCAGACTCCTTGATTTGATTAATCTCAACAATCCTGTTTCTAATCTCTCGATCTGTAGCCCTGAATCTCCTCTCCAATCAAAGTCAGCCTCCCACCCAGCATGGGATTCCCCTTTCCAATCCTCAGCCATGAAATAACAAAAGATGAAGAATTTAAGCTTGAGGAAGACAATGGGGGAATCCTAAATGGCACCACATTCCCTAAATAGTGCATTATTTTTGGCCAAGGCCTGTAGGGCCTTTTGAGAGACAATCTGACTGTTACACAACATCTGGATGCCTGTAGCCACAGAAATGAAAACAACAGTACTACATTACTACAGTACTACAGTACTACATTACTACAGTACTACAGTACTACATTACTACAGTACTACATTACTACATTACTACAGTACTACAGTAATACGGTACTACAGTACTACATTACTACAGCACTACATTACTACAGTACTACATTACTAGAGTACTACAGTACTTCATTACTACAGTAATACATTACTACAGTAATACATTACTACAGTACTACAGTACTACATTACTACATTACTACAGTACTACAGTACTACATTACTACATTACTACAGTACTACAGTACTACATTACTACAGTACTACAGTACTACATTACTACAGTCATACATTACTACAGTACTACAGTACCACATCACTACGGTACTACATTACTACAGTACAACAGTACTACATTACTACAGTACTACATTACTACAGTAGTACATTACTACAGTACTACAGTACTACAGTACTGCAGTACTACATTACTACAGTACTACAGTACCACATTACTACAGTACTACAGTACTAAAGTACTACATTACTACAGTACTACAGTACTACATTTCTACAGTACTACAGTACTACAGTACTACAGTAATACGGTACTACATTACTACATTACTACAGTACTACAGTACTACAGTAATACGGTACTACATTACTACATTACTACAGTACTACAGTGCTACATTACTACGGTAATACAGTACTACAGTACTACATTACTACAGTACTACATTACTACATTACTACAGTACTACATTACTACAGTACTACAGTAATACATTACTACATTACTACATTACTACAGTACTACAGTGCTACATTACTACGGTAATACAGTACTACAGTACTACATTACTACAGTACTACAGTACTACATTACTACAGTACTACATTACTACATTACTACATTACTACAGTACTACAGTGCTACATTACTACGGTAATACAGTACTACAGTACTACATTACAACAGTACTACATTACTACAGTACTACATTACTACATTACTACAGTACTACATTACTACATTACTACAGTACAACAGTACTTCTAAACCTTGACAAAACTGGAGTAGTACATTTCCTACATTTTACATGTTCAAATGAATAATCATTTATTAACAGACATGAACAGCTGAGACAACAACATATCTAGCTGAGACAACAACATATCTAGCTGAGACAACAACATATCTAGCTGAGACAACAACATATCTAGCTGAGACAACAACATATCTAGCTGAGACAACAACATATCTAGCTGAGACAACAACATATCTAGCTGAGACAACAACATATCTAGCTGAGACAACAACATATCTAGCTGAGACAACAACATATCTAGCTGAGACAACAACATATCTAGCTGAGACAACAACATATCTAGCTGAGACAACAACATATCTAGCTGAGACAACAACATATCTAGCTGAGACAACAACATATCTAGCTGAGACAACAACATATCTAGCTGAGACAACAACATATCTAGCTGAGACAACAACATATCTAGCTGAGACAACAACATATCTAGCTGAGACAACAGCATATCTAGCTGAGACAACAACATATCTAGCTGAGACAACAACATATCTAGCTGAGACAACAACATATCTAGCTGAGACAACAACATATCTAGCTGAGACAACAACATATCTAGCTGAGACAACAACATATCTAGCTGAGACAACAACATATCTAGCTGAGACAACAACATATCTAGCTGAGACAACAACATATCTAGCTGAGACAACAACATATCTAGCTGAGACAACAACATATTTAAAGTAGTTTTCAGAACAGACAGCGGAAAGAGGAAAAGGCTAAATGTGTTATTTATTTTATATTTATTTTATTTGACTCTTTAATAGTGTTTCAGATGGGGGGGAGGGTTGTTGAAAGAGACTCCACCATCCTGACACCAGGGGGAAGCTTGTTCCACCGTTGGGGTAACGAGGACAGAGAAAGCGCATTCATATTCCACCAACAGGTTTCCTAACTTTGAGACGGTCAGGTCATGATCGTCGTGGAAACAGCAAACTTCTTTATGATAAGATGTCGCCAACAAAACAATCAATAAACATCCAAACGAAAACGAGAAGACAACGTAGTGCTCACAGGGCAACTGTACATGGACAAAAACCCACAAATACAGGTGGGGAAAAAAGGCTACCTAAGTATGGTTCTCAAACAGAGACAACGATAGACAGCTGCCTCTGATTGAGGACCATACCAGGCCAAAACATAGAAATACAAAACATAGAAAAAGAGACATAGAATGCCCACCCAAATCACACCCTGACCAAACCAAAACAGAGACATAAAAAGCCCGGTCAGGGCGTGACAGAGCCAGGGTGTTGACAGAGACAGGGTGTTGACAGAGCCAGGGTGTTGACAGAGACAGGGTGTTGACAGAGCCAGGGTATTGACAAGGCCAGGGTGTTGACAGAGACAGGGTGTTGACAGAGACAGGGTGTTGACAGAGACAGGGTGTTGACAGAGACAGGGTGTTGACAAGGCCAGGGTGTTGACAGAGCCAGGGTGTTGACAGAGCCAGGGTGTTGACAAGGCCAGGGTGTTGACAGAGCCAGGGTGTTGACAGAGCCAGGGTGTTGACAGAGCCAGGGTGTTGACAGAGCCAGGGTGTTGACAGAGCCAGGGTGTTGACAGAGCCAGGGTGTTGACAGAGCCAGGGTGTTGACAGAGCCAGGGTGTTGACAGAGCCAGGGTGTTGACAGAGCCAGGGTGTTGACAGAGACAGGGTGTTGACAGATTAACGACCACGACTGGAATTTTAACCCCCGGAGAAAAACAAGTTAACTTAAAGCCGTAGAGGGATCACAATGACCTCATAACCTCCACTGGATCCTATTATATACCTGAAAACATTCCTTTAAAAAGGCCAAATTAAATGTCAAGCGATCATCACTGGATAAACCTTCTCTCAGGGATGGAGACAGGAGAGAGGGAGAGGGTGGGGGTGGAGACAGGAGAGAGGGAGAGGGTGGGGGTGGAGACAGGAGAGAGGGAGAGGGTGGGGGTGGAGACAGGAGAGAGGGAGAGAGTGGGGGTGGAGACAGGAGAGAGGGAGAGGGTGGGGTGGAGACAGGAGAGAGGGAGAGGGTGGGGGTGGAGACAGGAGAGAGGGAGAGGGTGGGGGTGGAGACAGGAGAGAGGGAGAGGGTGGGGGTGGAGACAGGAGAGAGGGAGAGGGTGGGGGTGGAGACAGGTGAGAGGGAGAGAGTGGGGGTGGAGACAGGAGAGAGGGAGAGGGTGGGGTGGAGACAGGAGAGAGGGAGAGGGTGGGGATTGAGACAGGAGAGAGGGAGAGGGTGGGGGTGGAGACAGGAGAGAGGGAGAGAGTGGGGGTGGAGACAGGAGAAAGGGAGAGGGTGGGGGTGGAGACAGGAGAGAGGGAGAGGGTGGGGGTGGAGACAGGAGAGAGGGAGAGGGTGGGGGTGGAGACAGGAGAGAGGGAGAGAGTGGGGGTGGAGACAGGAGAGAGGGAGAGGGTGGGGATTGAGACAGGAGAGGGGGAGAGGGTGGTTATTGAGACAGGAGAGAGGGAGAGGGTGGGGCTGGAGACAGGAGAGAGGGAGAGGGTGGGGCTGGAGACAGGAGAGAGGGAGAGGGTGGAGACAGGAGAGAGGGAGAGGGTGGGGGTGGAGACAGGAGAGAGGGAGAGGGTGGGGCTGGAGACAGGAGAGAGGGAGAGGGTGGGGCTGGAGACAGGAGAGAGGGAGAGGGTGGGGTGGAGACAGGAGAGAGGGAGAGGGTGGGGCTGGAGACAGGAGAGAGGGAGAGGGTGGGGCTGGAGACAGGAGAGAGGGAGAGGGTGGGGATTGAGACAAGAGAGGGGGAGAGGGTGGGGATTGAGACAGGAGAGAGGGAGAGGGAGAGGGTGGGGCTGGAGACAGGAGAGAAGGAGAGGGTGGGGCTGGAGACAGGAGAGAGGGAGAGGGTGGGGATTGAGACAGGAGAGAGGGAGAGGGTGGGGCTGGAGACAGGAGAGAGGGAGAGGGTGGGGCTGGAGACAGGAGAGAGGGAGAGGGTGGGGATTGAGACAGGAGAGGGGGAGAGGGTGGGGATTGAGACAGGAGAGAGGGAGAGGGTGGGGCTGGAGACAGGAGAGAGGTAGAGGGAGAGGGTGGGGATTGAGACAGGAGAGGGGGAGAGGGTGGTGATTGAGACAGGAGAGAGGGAGAGGGTGGGGCTGGAGACAGGAGAGAGGGAGAGGGTGGCGCTGGAGACAGGAGAGAGGGAGAGGGTGGGGCTGGAGACAGGAGAGAGGGAGAGGGTGGGGTGGAGACAGGAGAGAGGGAGAGGGTGGGGCTGGAGACAGGAGAGAGGGAGAGGGAGAGGGTGGGGATTGAGACAGGAGAGGGGGAGAGGGTGGTGATTGAGACAGGAGAGAGGGAGAGGGTGGGGCTGGAGACAGGAGAGAGGGAGAGGGTGGGGCTGGAGACAGGAGAGAGGGAGAGGGTGGGGTGGAGACAGGAGAGAGGGAGAGGGTGGGGCTGGAGACAGGAGAGAGGGGGAGGGTGGAGACAGGAGAGAGGGAGAGAGTGGGGGTGGAGACAGGAGAGAGGGAGAGGGTGGGGCTGGAGACAGGAGAGAGGGAGAGAGTGGGGCTGGAGACAGGAGAGAGGGTGGGGGTGGAGACAGGAGAGAGGGAGAGGGTGGGGGTGGAGACAGGAGAGAGGGAGAGGGGGGCTGGAGACAGGAGAGAGGGAGAGGGTGGGGCTGGAGACAGGAGAGAGGGAGAGAGTGGGGGTGGAGTCAGGAGAGAGGGAGAGAGTGGGGGTGGAGACAGGAGAGAGGGAGAGGGAGAGGGTGGAGACAGGAGAGAGGGAGAGGGTGGGGGTAGAGACAGGAGAGAGGGAGAGAGTGGGGGTGTAGACAAGATAGAGGGAGAGGGTGGAGACAGGAGAGAGGGAGAGGGTGGGGGTGGAGACATGAGAGAGGGAGAGAGTGGGGGTGGAGACAGGAGAGAGGGAGAGGGAGAGGGTGGAGACAGGAGAGAGGGAGAGGGTGGGGGTAGAGACAGGAGAAAGGGAGAGGGTGGGGCTGGAAACAGGAGAGAGGGAGAGAGTGGGGGTGGAGTCAGGAGAGAGGGAGAGAGTGGGGGTGGAGACAGGAGAGAGGGAGAGGGAGAGGGTGGAGACAGGAGAGAGGGAGAGGGTGTGGGTAGAGACAGGAGAGAGGGACAGAGTGGGGGTAGAGACAGGAGAAGGGGAGAGGGTGGGGCTGGAGACAGGAGAGAGGGAGAGAGTGGGGGTGGAGTCAGGAGAGAGGGAGAGAGTTGGGGTGGAGACAGGAGAGAGGGAGAGGGAGAGGGTGGAGACAGGAGAGAGGGAGAGGGTGGGGGTGGAGACAGGAGAGAGGGAGAGGGTGGGGGTAGAGACAGGAGAGAGGGAGAGAGTGGGGGTGTAGACAGGAGAGAGGGAGAGGGTGGAGACAGGAGAGAGGGAGAGGGTGGGGGTGGAGACAGGAGAGAGGGAGAGAGTGGGGGTGGAGACAGGAGAGAGGGAGAGGGAGAGGGTGGAGACAGGAGAGAGGGAGAGGGTGGGGGTAGAGACAGGAGAAAGGGAGAGGGTGGGGCTGGAGACAGGAGAGAGGGAGAGAGTGGGGGTGGAGTCAGGAGAGAGGGAGAGAGTGGGGGTGGAGACAGGAGAGAGGGAGAGGGAGAGGGTGGAGACAGGAGAGAGGGAGAGGGTGTGGGTAGAGACAGGAGAGAGGGAGAGAGTGGGGGTAGAGACAGGAGAAGGGGAGAGGGTGGGGCTGGAGACAGGAGAGAGGGAGAGAGTGGGGGTGGAGTCAGGAGAGAGGGAGAGAGTTGGGGTGGAGACAGGAGAGAGGGAGAGGGAGAGGGTGGAGACAGGAGAGAGGGAGAGGGTGGGGGTGGAGACAGGAGAGAGGTGGAGGGTGGAGACAGGAGAGAGGGAGAGGGTGGGGGTGGAGACAGGAGAGAGGGAGAGGGTGGGGCTGGAGACAGGAAAGAGGGAGAGGGTGGGGCTGGAGACAGGAGAGAGGGAGAGGGTGGGGTGGAGACAGGAGAGAGGGAGAGGGTGGGGCTGGAGACACGAGAGAGGGAGAGTGTGGGGGTGGAGACAGGAGAGAGGGAGAGGGTGGGGCTGGAGACAGGAGAGAGGGAGAGAGTGGGGCTGGAGACAGGAGAGAGGGAGAGAGTTGGGGTGGAGACAGGAGAGAGGGAGAGGGAGAGGGTGGAGACAGGAGAGAGGGAGAGGGTGGGGGTGGAGACAGGAGAGAGGTGGAGGGTGGAGACAGGAGAGAGGGAGAGGGTGGGGGTGGAGACAGGAGAGAGGGAGAGGGTGGGGCTGGAGACAGGAGAGAGGGAGAGGGTGGGGATTGAGACAGGAGAGAGGGAGAGGGTGGGGGTGGAGACAGGAGAGAGGGAGAGAGTGGGGGTGGAGACAGGAGAAAGGGAGAGGGTGGGGGTGGAGACAGGAGAGAGGGAGAGGGTGGGGGTGGAGACAGGAGAGAGGGAGAGGGTGGGGGTGGAGACAGGAGAGAGGGAGAGAGTGGGGGTGGAGACAGGAGAGAGGGAGAGGGTGGGGATTGAGACAGGAGAGGGGGAGAGGGTGGTTATTGAGACAGGAGAGAGGGAGAGGGTGGGGCTGGAGACAGGAGAGAGGGAGAGGGTGGGGGTGGAGACAGGTGAGAGGGAGAGAGTGGGGGTGGAGACAGGAGAGAGGGAGAGGGTGGGGTGGAGACAGGAGAGAGGGAGAGGGTGGGGATTGAGACAGGAGAGAGGGAGAGGGTGGGGGTGGAGACAGGAGAGAGGGAGAGAGTGGGGGTGGAGACAGGAGAAAGGGAGAGGGTGGGGGTGGAGACAGGAGAGAGGGAGAGGGTGGGGGTGGAGACAGGAGAGAGGGAGAGGGTGGGGGTGGAGACAGGAGAGAGGGAGAGAGTGGGGGTGGAGACAGGAGAGAGGGAGAGGGTGGGGATTGAGACAGGAGAGGGGGAGAGGGTGGTTATTGAGACAGGAGAGAGGGAGAGGGTGGGGCTGGAGACAGGAGAGAGGGAGAGGGTGGGGCTGGAGACAGGAGAGAGGGAGAGGGTGGAGACAGGAGAGAGGGAGAGGGTGGGGGTGGAGACAGGAGAGAGGGAGAGGGTGGGGCTGGAGACAGGAGAGAGGGAGAGGGTGGGGCTGGAGACAGGAGAGAGGGAGAGGGTGGGGTGGAGACAGGAGAGAGGGAGAGGGTGGGGCTGGAGACAGGAGAGAGGGAGAGGGTGGGGCTGGAGACAGGAGAGAGGGAGAGGGTGGGGATTGAGACAAGAGAGGGGGAGAGGGTGGGGATTGAGACAGGAGAGAGGGAGAGGGAGAGGGTGGGGCTGGAGACAGGAGAGAAGGAGAGGGTGGGGCTGGAGACAGGAGAGAGGGAGAGGGTGGGGATTGAGACAGGAGAGAGGGAGAGGGTGGGGCTGGAGACAGGAGAGAGGGAGAGGGTGGGGCTGGAGACAGGAGAGAGGGAGAGGGTGGGGATTGAGACAGGAGAGGGGGAGAGGGTGGGGATTGAGACAGGAGAGAGGGAGAGGGTGGGGCTGGAGACAGGAGAGAGGTAGAGGGAGAGGGTGGGGATTGAGACAGGAGAGGGGGAGAGGGTGGTGATTGAGACAGGAGAGAGGGAGAGGGTGGGGCTGGAGACAGGAGAGAGGGAGAGGGTGGCGCTGGAGACAGGAGAGAGGGAGAGGGTGGGGCTGGAGACAGGAGAGAGGGAGAGGGTGGGGTGGAGACAGGAGAGAGGGAGAGGGTGGGGCTGGAGACAGGAGAGAGGGAGAGGGAGAGGGTGGGGATTGAGACAGGAGAGGGGGAGAGGGTGGTGATTGAGACAGGAGAGAGGGAGAGGGTGGGGCTGGAGACAGGAGAGAGGGAGAGGGTGGGGCTGGAGACAGGAGAGAGGGAGAGGGTGGGGTGGAGACAGGAGAGAGGGAGAGGGTGGGGCTGGAGACAGGAGAGAGGGGGAGGGTGGAGACAGGAGAGAGGGAGAGAGTGGGGGTGGAGACAGGAGAGAGGGAGAGGGTGGGGCTGGAGACAGGAGAGAGGGAGAGAGTGGGGCTGGAGACAGGAGAGAGGGTGGGGGTGGAGACAGGAGAGAGGGAGAGGGTGGGGGTGGAGACAGGAGAGAGGGAGAGGGGGGCTGGAGACAGGAGAGAGGGAGAGGGTGGGGCTGGAGACAGGAGAGAGGGAGAGAGTGGGGGTGGAGTCAGGAGAGAGGGAGAGAGTGGGGGTGGAGACAGGAGAGAGGGAGAGGGAGAGGGTGGAGACAGGAGAGAGGGAGAGGGTGGGGGTAGAGACAGGAGAGAGGGAGAGAGTGGGGGTGTAGACAAGATAGAGGGAGAGGGTGGAGACAGGAGAGAGGGAGAGGGTGGGGGTGGAGACATGAGAGAGGGAGAGAGTGGGGGTGGAGACAGGAGAGAGGGAGAGGGAGAGGGTGGAGACAGGAGAGAGGGAGAGGGTGGGGGTAGAGACAGGAGAAAGGGAGAGGGTGGGGCTGGAAACAGGAGAGAGGGAGAGAGTGGGGGTGGAGTCAGGAGAGAGGGAGAGAGTGGGGGTGGAGACAGGAGAGAGGGAGAGGGAGAGGGTGGAGACAGGAGAGAGGGAGAGGGTGTGGGTAGAGACAGGAGAGAGGGACAGAGTGGGGGTAGAGACAGGAGAAGGGGAGAGGGTGGGGCTGGAGACAGGAGAGAGGGAGAGAGTGGGGGTGGAGTCAGGAGAGAGGGAGAGAGTTGGGGTGGAGACAGGAGAGAGGGAGAGGGAGAGGGTGGAGACAGGAGAGAGGGAGAGGGTGGGGGTGGAGACAGGAGAGAGGGAGAGGGTGGGGGTAGAGACAGGAGAGAGGGAGAGAGTGGGGGTGTAGACAGGAGAGAGGGAGAGGGTGGAGACAGGAGAGAGGGAGAGGGTGGGGGTGGAGACAGGAGAGAGGGAGAGAGTGGGGGTGGAGACAGGAGAGAGGGAGAGGGAGAGGGTGGAGACAGGAGAGAGGGAGAGGGTGGGGGTAGAGACAGGAGAAAGGGAGAGGGTGGGGCTGGAGACAGGAGAGAGGGAGAGAGTGGGGGTGGAGTCAGGAGAGAGGGAGAGAGTGGGGGTGGAGACAGGAGAGAGGGAGAGGGAGAGGGTGGAGACAGGAGAGAGGGAGAGGGTGTGGGTAGAGACAGGAGAGAGGGAGAGAGTGGGGGTAGAGACAGGAGAAGGGGAGAGGGTGGGGCTGGAGACAGGAGAGAGGGAGAGAGTGGGGGTGGAGTCAGGAGAGAGGGAGAGAGTTGGGGTGGAGACAGGAGAGAGGGAGAGGGAGAGGGTGGAGACAGGAGAGAGGGAGAGGGTGGGGGTGGAGACAGGAGAGAGGTGGAGGGTGGAGACAGGAGAGAGGGAGAGGGTGGGGGTGGAGACAGGAGAGAGGGAGAGGGTGGGGCTGGAGACAGGAAAGAGGGAGAGGGTGGGGCTGGAGACAGGAGAGAGGGAGAGGGTGGGGTGGAGACAGGAGAGAGGGAGAGGGTGGGGCTGGAGACACGAGAGAGGGAGAGTGTGGGGGTGGAGACAGGAGAGAGGGAGAGGGTGGGGCTGGAGACAGGAGAGAGGGAGAGAGTGGGGCTGGAGACAGGAGAGAGGGAGAGGGTGGGGGTGGAGACAGGAGAGAGGGAGAGAGTGGGGCTGGAGACAGGAGAGAGGGAGAGGGTGGGGCTGGAGACAGGAGAGAGGGAGAGGGTGGGGATTGAGACAGGAGAGGGGGAGAGGGTGGGGCTGGAGACAGGAGAGAGGGAGAGGGTGGAGACAGGAGAGAGGGAGAGAGTGGGGGTGGAGACTGGAGAGAGGGAGAGGGTGGGGCTGGAGACAGGAGAGAGGGAGAGGGTGGAGACAGGAGAGAGGGAGAGAGTGGGGGTGGAGACAGGAGAGAGGGAGAGGGTGGGGCTGGAGACAGGAGAGAGGGAGAGGGTGGGGTGGAGACAGGAGAGAGGGAGAGGGTGGGGCTGGAGACACGAGAGAGGGAGAGGGTGGGGTTGGAGACAGGAGAGAGGGAGAGGGTGGGGGTGGAGACAGGAGAGAGGGAGAGGGTGGGGCTGGAGACAGGAGAGAGGGAGAGAGTGGGGCTGGAGACAGGAGAGAGGGAGAGGGTGGGGCTGGAGACAGGAGAGAGGGAGAGAGTGGGGCTGGAGACAGGAGAGAGGGAGAGGGTGGGGCTGGAGACAGGAGAGAGGGAGAGGGTGGGGATTGAGACAGGAGAGGGGGAGAGGGTGGGGCTGGAGACAGGAGACAGGGAGAGGGTGGAGACAGGAGAGTGGGAGAGAGTGGGGGTGGAGACTGGAGAGAGGGAGAGAGTGGGGCTGGAGACAGGAGAGAGGGAGAGGGTGGAGACAGGAGAGAGGGAGAGAGTGGGGGTGGAGACAGGAGAGAGGGAGAGGGTGGGGCTGGAGACAGGAGAGAGGGAGAGAGTGGGGCTGGAGACAGGAGAGAGGGAGAGGGTGGGGCTGGAGACAGGAGAGAGGGAGAGGGTGGGGGTGGAGACAGGAGAGAGGGAGAGAGTGGGGCTGGAGACAGGAGAGAGGGAGAGGGTGGGGCTGGAGACAGGAGAGAGGGAGAGGGTGGGGATTGAGACAGGAGAGGGGGAGAGGGTGGGGCTGGAGACAGGAGAGAGGGAGAGGGTGGAGACAGGAGAGAGGGAGAGAGTGGGGGTGGAGACTGGAGAGAGGGAGAGGGTGGGGCTGGAGACAGGGGAGAGGAGAGAGTGGGGGTGGAGACAGGAGAGAGGGAGAGGGTGGGGCTGGAGACAGGAGAGAGGGAGAGGGTGGGGTGGAGACAGGAGAGAGGGAGAGGGTGGGGCTGGAGACACGAGAGAGGGAGAGGGTGGGGGTGGAGACAGGAGAGAGGGAGAGGGTGGGGCTGGAGACAGGAGAGAGGGAGAGAGTGGGGCTGGAGACAGGAGAGAGGGAGAGGGTGGGGCTGGAGACAGGAGAGAGGGAGAGGGTGGGGGTGGAGACAGGAGAGAGGGAGAGAGTGGGGCTGGAGACAGGAGAGAGGGAGAGAGTGGGGCTGGAGACAGGAGAGAGGGAGAGGGTGGGGCTGGAGACAGAAGAGAGGGAGAGGGTGGGGGTGGAGACAGGAGAGAGGAAGAGAGTGGGGCTGGAGACAGGAGAGAGGAGAGAGGGTGGAGACAGGAGAGAGGGAGAGGGTGGGGGTGGAGACAGGAGAGAGGGAGAGAGTGGGGGTGGAGACAGGAGAGAGGGAGAGGGGGAGGATGGAGACAGGAGAGAGGGAGAGGGTGGGGGTAGAGACAGGAGAAAGGGAGAGGGTGGGGCTGGAGACAGGAGAGAGGGAGAGAGTGGGGGTGGAGACAGGAGAGAGGGAGAGAGTGGGGCTGGAGACAGGAGAGAGGGAGAGGGTGGGGGTGGAGACAGGAGAGAGGGAGAGGGTGGGGCTGGAGACAGGAGAGAGGGAGAATGTGGGGCTGGAGACAGGAGAGAGGGAGAGGGTGGGGCTGGAGACAGGAGAGAGGGAGAGAGTGGGGCTGGAGACAGGAGAGAGGGAGAGAGTGGGTCTGGAGACAGGAGAGAGGGAGAGGGTGGGGCTGGAGACAGGAGAGAGGGAGAGAGTGGGGCTGGAGACAGGAGAGAGGGAGAGGGTGGGGCTGGAGACAGGAGAGAGGGAGAGGGTGGGGTGGAGACAGGAGAGAGGGAGAGGGTGGGGGTGGAGACAGTAGAGAGGGAGAGAGTGGGGCTGGAGACAGGAGAGAGGAGAGGGTGGGGCTGGAGACAGGAGAGAGGGAGAGAGTGGGGCTGGAGACAGGAGAGAGGGAGAGGGTGGGGCTGGAGACAGGAGAGAGGGAGAGAGTGGGTCTGGAGACAGGAGAGAGGGAGAGGGTGGGGGTGGAGACAGGAGAGAGGGAGAGGGTGGGGCTGGAGACAGGAGAGAGGGAGAGGGTGGAGACAGGAGAGAGGGAGAGGGTGGGGGTGGAGACAGGAGAGAGGGAGAGAGTGGGGGTGGAGACAGAAGAGAGGGAGAGGGTGGGGCTGGAGACAGAAGAGAGGGAGAGAGTGGGGCTGGAGACAGGAGAGAGGGAGAGAGTGGGGCTGGAGACAGGAGAGAGGGAGAGGGTGGGGCTGGAGACAGGAGAGAGGGAGAGGGTGGGGTGGAGACAGGAGAGAGGGAGAGAGTGGGGCTGGAGACAGGAGAGAGGGAGAGAGTGGGGCTGGAGACAGAAGAGAGGGAGAGGGTGGGGCTGGAGACAGAAGAGAGGGAGAGAGTGGGGCTGGAGACAGGAGAGAGGGAGAGAGTGGGTCTGGAGACAGGAGAGAGGGAGAGAGTGGGGCTGGAGACAGAAGAGAGGGAGAGGAACAATGTACGTCGTCAGAAGGATGAGACCAAGGCGCAGCGTTCTTTGAGTTCCACATAATTGAATAATGAAGTGAAACTTTTTTAGAAAAAACAAAAACAATAAAGAAAACAACGACCGAACAGTTGTGTTGCGCCAACTACCTGCACACAACCGAAAGAACAAGATCCCACCCTGAAGGAGGGACAAAAGATACCTAAGTATGATTCCCAATCAGAGACAACGACAGACAGCTGTCCCTGAATGAGAACCACACCTGGCCGAACACAAAGAAATAGAAAACATAGAAACATGAACATAGACTGCCCACCCTAGTCACACGGTATATAACCAAAATAGAGAGTAAAAATCTAAGGTCAGGCGGGTATAGGACTTCATTCATCCTGTTGAATTAGTGTGTATGTCTGCATGCAAATGAACTAGAGGACAGCGGAGTCTTTACGTCAAATTAATAAACCAATGAGATACAAGTCGAGCAAACAGCTGTTATTCCCCCCCCCCCCCCCCTCCTCCTCTCTCTACAGTACTCTGCAGCTCTCCTCTCTCCTCCTCCCTCCTCTTCTCTCCACTACTCCCTGTTGATCTCTTTGTCCTTGACCATGCATGGTGCTGGCCAGGCATCATATGCTGAACAAGGTAAATGTCACGGGAAGCCGCTGGCCTCAGTGAATTTACAAGGTGATCATTATGGCAGGAGGATTCACATGCCCCTCTGGACACCACGTCTAGGCTTCTCTCTTTACCTCTCTGTTCCTCTCCCTCTCTCTCCCATCACCACCCCCACCCTCTCCCTCTCTCCTGCCCTCCCTCCACCCCCCTTACCTCCCTCCCAGCCAGGGCAGAGTAGAGGGAGAGGAAGAGGGAGAGGAGAGATGACGAGGCAACTGAGAGAAGGAGAGAGGAGGCAGAGGAGAGGAGAAGGAGTAGAGAAGAAGTGAGGAGGGAGAGGAGAGGACACACACCTATAGCAACACACCCACACACACACACACACACACACACACACACACAGAAGACACAGGAGCCCTTAAATGCTGGTTTCGGTCTAATTAAACCAGTGAGCAGAAGTCTTTGAGGTGATGTCACACTGAATTTTGTTTTTTAAGCTGTTATTTCCTTTACAGTGTCTTTGTTGCGTTTACTTATCAAAGTTAAGTACTAGTGCAGAGCTCCAGTCACGTGAGCGTATGCATGTCTGTGGCTAATTGTCTACATACAAACAACTGTGGAGTGAATCATTAAAATTAACATTTTACCGCAGTGGGCTAAATCAGGGTGACACAGAGTGTTTCTCGGTAGTCTTGAACAAATCTATTTTGTAACAGAAGTATCCACCTCACACACATGGTTATGGGTTTAAAATGAAGAAGACACCTGTACCATGTCAGATGTATAGAGTTGACATGTATTACATTTTGAGTTGACATCCCAATATTACACTTTATGTACATCACAGTCAAAAGTTTGGACACACCTACTAATTCAGGGGATTTTCTATATTATTTTACTATTTTCTACATTGTAGAAGACATAAAAACGATGAAATAACACGGAATCATGTAGAAACTAAATATATTTTAGATTTGAGATTCTTCAAAGTAGCCACCCTTTGCCTTGATGACAGCTTTGCACACTCTTAGCGTTCGCTCAACCAGCTTCATGAGGTAGTCACCAGGAATGCATTTCAATTAACAGGTAGGCCTTGTTAAAAGTTATTTTGTGTAATTTATTTCCTTTTTAATGTGTTTGAGCCAATCAGCTGTGTTGTGACAAGGTAAGGGTGGGTATACAGAAGATAGTCCTATTTGGTAAACGACCAAGTCCATATTATATCAAGAACGGCTCAAATTAGCAAAGAGAAACGACAGTCCATCATTACTTTAAGAAGACATGAAAGTCAGTCAATGCGGAACATTTCAAGAACTTTTAAAAGTTTCTTCAAGTGCAGTTGCAAAAAACATCAAGCGCTATGATGAAACTGGCTCTCATGAGGACCGCAACAGGAAAGGAAGACCCAGAGTTACCTCTGCTGCAGAGGACAAGTTCATTAGCATTACCAGCCTCAGAAATGCAGCCAAAATAAATGGTTCACAGAGTTGAAGTAACAGACACATCTCAACATCAACTGTTCAGAGGAGGCCATATACATCGTTCCTCACAGAGTTCCCTGAATTCCTATCGGACCTTGTCATCATGGCAGATAATATTCTAATGTTTGGTGACTTTAATATTCACATGGAAAAGTCCACAGACCCGCTCCAAAAGGCTTTCGGAGCCATCATCGACTCAGTGGGTTTTGTCCAACATGTCTCTGGACCCACTCACTGTCACAGTCATACTCTGGACCTAGTTTTGTCCCGTGGAATAAATGTTGTGGATCATAATGTTTTTCCTCATAATCCTGGACTATCGGACCACCATTTTATTACGTTTGCAATCGCAAAAAATAATTTGCTCAGACCCCAATCAAGGATCATCAAAAGTCGTGATATAAATTCTCGGACAACCCAAAGATTCCTATATGCCCTTCCAGACTCCCTCTGCTACCCAAGAACGTCAGAGTAAAAAATCAGTTAACCACCTAACTGAGGAACTCAATTTAACCTTGTGCAATACCCTAGATGCAGTCGCACCCCTAAAAACTAAAAACACTTGTCATAAGAAACTAGCTCACTGGTATACAGAAAATACCCGAGCTCTGAAGCAAGCTTCCAGAAAATTGGAACGGAAATGGCGCCACACCAAACTGGAAGTCTTCCGACTAGCTTGGAAAGTGCAGTACCGAAGAGCCCTTACTGCTACTTGATCATCCTATTTTTTCCAACTTAATTGAGGAAAATAAGTACAATCCCAAATTTATTTTTTGATACTGTCGCGAAGCTAACTAAAAAGCAGCATTCCTCAAGAGAGGATGGCTTTCACTTCAGCAGTAATAAATTCATGAACTTCTTTGAGGAAAAGATCATGATCATTAGAAAGCAAATTACAGACTCCTCTTCTGCGTATTCCTCCAAAGCTCAGTTGTCCTGAGTCTGCACAACTCTGCCAGGACCTAGGATCAGAGACACTCAAGTGTTTTAGTACTATATCTCTTGATACAATGATGAAAATAATCATGGCCTCTAAACCTTCAAGCTGCATACTGGACCCTATTCCAACTAAACTACTGAAAGAGCTGCTTCCTGTGCTTGGCCCTCCTATGTTGAACATAATAAACGTCTCTCTATCCACCGGATGTGTACCAAACTCACTAAAAGTGGCAGTAATAAAGCCTCTCTTGAAAAAGACAAACCTTGACCCAGAAAATATGAAAAACTATATAAAAAACTAGTTTCTAAAACTGTTTGAATCATGTCTGTGAGAACAGAACTTATTTAGGAGGCGAAACCCCGAGGACAAACCATTCAGAATTTTTGTTAATGTTGTTGAGGTCACTCTCTTTTCAATGAGTTTTCATTTCTAAGGGTAATCTTCTTGCAGTTCCTATCGTTTCCACTGGATGTCAACAGTCTTTAGAAATTGGTTGAGGTTATTCCTTTGAGAAATGAAGAAGTACGAGGGTAAACAGAAGAACTGTTTGTTACCTGAAAGCTACACTTTGTTTTCCTCCGGTATTGAACACAGTTTAAACTATTTGTCTTAAATTATTAGCGATTATTTATATTAAAAAAAGACCTAAAATTTATATTAGAAAAGTTGTTTGAAATGTTTGGACAAAGATTACAGGTAATTTATGATATATTTTGTCACGTTGCGCGAGTTGGAACCGGTGTTTTTCTGGATCAAATGCACCAAATAAATGGACATTTTTAACGACGGAATTAATCAAACAAAAAGGACCATTTGTGGACGTATTGGAGAGCCAACAGAAGAAGCTCGTCAAAGGTAAGGCATGAATTATATCATTATGTCAGCGTTAAGTGTCGCGCCTGTTGAAATATGATGTTCTGTGTTTGTTTGTGTGTTTGCATGTGGGGTGCTGTCAGATATTAGCATTGTTTGCTTTTGCCGTAAAGCCTTTTTGAAATCTGACACGTTGGCTGGATTCACAAATAGTGTTGCTTTAATTTGGTGTATTGCATGTGTGGTTTCATGAAAGTTAAATTTTTATAGTAATTTTATTTGAATTTGGCACTCTGCATTTTCACTGGATGTTACCGTCCCACCAGAGAAGATATATATATATAAATAAATAAATGGCATCAAACAACGAAAATTACCTTACCGAGGCTCTGCATCTGTCCTCGTGCTCCTAGGCCTTAGTGCTGCTTTTGATACCATCGATCACCACATTATTTTGGAGAGATTGGAAACCCAAATTGGTCTATACGGACAAGTTCTGGCCTGGTTTAGATCTTATCTGTCGGAAAGATATCAGTTTGTCTCTGTGAATGGTTTGTCCTTTGACAAATCAACTGTAAACATCGGTGTTCGTCAAGGTTCCGTTTTAGGACCACTATTGTCTTCACTATATATTTTACCTCTAGGGGATGTCATTCGAAAACATAATGTTAACTTTCACTGCTATGTGGATGACACACAGCTGTACATTTTGATGAAACATGGTGAAGCCCCAAAATTGCCCTCGCTAGAAGCATGTGTTTCAGACATAAGGAAGTGGATGGCTGCAAACTTTCTACTTTTAAACTCGGACAAAACAGAGATGCTTGTTCTAGGTCCCAAGAAACAAAGAGATCTTCTGTTGAATCTGACAACTAATCTTGATGGTTGTACAGTTGTCTCAAATGAAACTGTGAAGGACCTCTGCGTTACTCTGGGCACTGATCCCTCTTTTGACGAACATATCAAGACTGTTTCAAGGACAGCTTTTTTCCATCTACGTAACCTTGCAAAAATCTGAAACTTTCTGTCTAAAAAATGATGCAGAAAAATGTATCCATGCTTTTGTTACTTCTAGGTTAGAATACTGCAATGCTCTACTTTCAAGCTACCCGGATAAAGCACTAAATTAACTTCAGTTAGTGCTAAATACGGCTGCTAGAATCTTGACAAGAACCAAAAATGTTGATCATATTACTCCAGTGCTAGCCTCCCTACACTGGCTTCCTGTCAAGGCAAGGGCAGATTTCAAGGTTCTACTGCTAACCTACAAAGCATTATATGGGCTTGCTCCTACCTATCTCTCTGATTTGGTCCTGCTGTACATACCTACACGTACGCTACGCTACAGTCACAAGACCCAGGCCTCCTAACTGTCTCTAGAATTTCTAAGAAAACAGCAGGAGGCATGGCTTTCTCGTATAGAGCTCCATTTGGAACGGTCTGCCTACCCATGTCAGAGACGCAAACTCGGTCTCAACCTTTAAGTCTTTACTGAAGACTCATCTCTTCAGTGGGTCATATGATTGAGTGTAGTCTGGCCCAGGAGTGTGAAGGTGAATGGAAAGGCTCTGGAGCAACAAACCGCCCTTGCTGTCTCTGCCTGGCCAGTTTTCCTCTCTCCACTGGGATTCTCTGCCTCTAACCCTATTACAGGGGCTGAGTCACTGGCTTACTGGCTTACTGGTGCTCTTCCATGCCGTCCCTAGGAGGGGTGCGTCACTTGAGTGGGTTGAGTCACTGACGTGGTCTTCCTGTCTGGGTTGGCGCTGACCTGTTGCACCCTCTACAACCACTGTGATTATTATTATCTGACCCTGCTGGTCATCTATGAACATTTGAACATCTTGGACATGTTCTATTATAATCTCCACCTGGCACAGCAAGAAGAGGACTTGCCCACACCTCATAGCCTGGTTCCTCTCTAGGTTTCTTCCTATGTTCTGGCCTTTCTAGGGAGTTTTTCCTAGTCACCGTGCTTCTACACCTGCATTGCTTGCTGTTTGGGGTTTTTAGGCTGGTTTTCTGTACAGCACTTTGAGATTTCAGCTGATGTAAGAAGGGCTTTATAAATACATTTGACTTGATTTGAATCAGGCCTTCATGGATGTATTGCTACAAAGAAACCACTTTTAAAGGACACCAATAATAAGAAGAGACTTGCTTGGGCCAAGAAACACGAGCAATGGACATTAGACCAGTGAAAATCTTTGATATTTTTGGTCCTAACTGCCGTGTCTTTGTGAGACGCAGAGTAGGTGAACTGCATGTGTGGTTCCCACCGTGAAGCATGGGGGAGGAGGTGTGATGGTGCTTTGCTGGTGACACTGTCTGTGATTTATTTATAATTCAAGGCACACTTAACCAGCATGCCTACCACAGCATTCTGCAGCGATACGCCATCCCATCTGGTGTGCGCTTAGTGGGACTATCATTTGTTTTCCAGCAGGACAATGACCCAAAACACACTTCCAGGCTGTGTAATTGCTATTTGACCAAGAAGGAGAGTGATGCAGCTAACAAATGCTCAGCATATGTGGGAACTCCTTCAAGACGGTTGGAAAAGCATTCCTAATGAAGCTGTTTGAGAGAATGCCAAGAGTGTGCAAAGCTGTCATCAAGTCACAGGGTGGCTACTTTGAAGAATCTCAAATGTAAAATATATTTTGATTTGTTTAATACTTTTTTTTTGGTTACCACATGATTCCATATGTGTTATTTCATAGTTTTGATGTCTTCACTATTATTTCTACAATGTAGAAAATAGTAAAAATAAAGAAAAACCCTGGAATGGGTAGGTGTGTCCAAACGCGTGGCTGGTACTTCACAGAAGACTGAAATATAACAAACCTGTTTGACGTGGAAACACAAGATTTTCGTAATTTACATTTTTTACTAAATTACAATATTTTTACTGATGAAATATTGTAAAATATGAGTACCACATGAGGCCAAATATGTTGTTTATGAGGCGCGTTTGGTCAGTGACTGCTGGAAAGTGCTACATGCAGACATTTGTTTAGCTAGAATCCAATATGAGGGTCAGTCAGGAATGACATGCCAGGAGGGGCACGTTAGCAGTGACAGGCCTTTAACTAATTAACAAACACACCCTCATGTCTAAATATGAACCTCCATTACATTTAAATAGGGGGTGGGGGGGGGTTATGGGTTGGATAAAAAAAATATTTAAAAATTAAATGTATAATTTATTATTATTATATATACCCCGTTGATTCCTGTAGAATATAACTTATACATGTTTCCTGAGTCTAACCATAACCCAAAAGATAAGTTTGTTTTATTCAAATATTTGTAAACAGTGTAAACAAACACTGTGAAGCCTGTTTCCCTGTCCACATGTCTACCTGTCTCTCTGTCTCCCTGTGTACCTGTCTACCTGTCTCTCTGTCTCTCTCTCTATCTCCCTGTCTACCTGTCTCTCTATCTCCCTGTGAACCTGTCTACCTGTCTCTCTATCTCTATCTCCCTGTCTACCTGTCTCTCTATCTCCCTGTCTATCTGTCTCTCTATCTACCTGTGTACCTGTCTACCTGTCTACCTGTCTCTCTGTCTCTCTGTCTCTCTCTCTATCTCCCTGTCTATCTGTCTCTCTATCTCCCTGTGTACCTGTCTACCTGTCTCTCTATCTCTATCTCCCTGTCTACCTGTCTACCTGTCTCTCTATCTCCCTGTCTATCTGTCTCTCTATCTACCTGTCTACCTGTCTCCCTGTCTACCTGTCTCTCTGTCTCTCTGTCTCTCTATCTCCCTATCTACCTGTCTATCTACCTGTCTCTCTATCTCCCTATCTACCTGTCTACCTGTCTCTCTATCTCCCTGTCGACCTGTCTTCCTGTCTATCTATCTCTCTGTCTACCTGTCTCTCTATCTCCTTTTCTCCCTGTCTACATGTCTACCTGTCTCCCTGTCTACTTGTCTCTCTATCTCTCTGTCTACCTATCTCCCTATCTAACTGTCTCTCTATCTCTCTGTCTACCTGTCTACCTGTCTCCCTGTCTCCCTGTCTACCTGTCTCTCTGTCTCTCTGTCTCTCTGTCTCCCTATCTACCTGTCTATCTACCTGTCTCTCTATCTCCCTATCTACCTGTCTATCTACCTGTCTCTCTATCTCCCTATCTACCTGTCTACCTGTCTCTCTATCTCCCTATCTACCTGTCTACCTGTCTCTCTATCTCCCTGTCGACCTGTCTTCCTGTCTATCTATCTCTCTGTCTACCTGTCTCTCTATCTCCTTTTCTCCCTGTCTACCTGTCTACCTGTCTCCCTGTCTACTTGTCTCTCTATCTCTCTGTCTACCTATCTCCCTATCTAACTGTCTCTCTATCTCTCTGTCTACCTGTCTACCTGTCTCCCTGTCTACCTGTCTCTCTGTCTCCCTATCTACCTGTCTATCTACCTGTCTCTCTATCTCCCTATCTACCTGTCTATCTACCTGTCTCTCTATCTCCCTATCTACCTGTCTACCTGTCTCCCTGTCTACTTGTCTCTCTATCTCTCTGTCTACCTATCTCCCTATCTACCTGTCTCTCTATCTCTCTGTCTACATGTCTCTCTGTCAACCTGTCTCTCTGTCGCCCTGTCTACCTGTCTCTCTGTCTCCCTATCTCTCTATCTACCCGTCTCTCTATCTCCCTGTCACCCTGTATCTCCCTGTCTCTCTGTCTACCTGTCGCTCTGTCTACCTGTCTCGCTGTCTCCCTGTCTACCTGTCTCTCTGTCTCCCTGTCTCTCTATCTCCCTATCTAACTCTCTCTGTCTACCTGTCTCTCTGTCTACCTGTCTCTCTGTCTCCCTGTCTACCTGTCTCTCTATCTCTCTATCTACCTGTCTCTCTATCTCTCTGTCTATCCTGTCTCCCTGTGTACCTGTCTATCCTGCCTCCCTGTGTACCTGTGTATCTGTCTACCTGTCAATTCAATTCAAGGGGCTTTATTGTCAAGGGAAACATGTGTTAACATTGCCAAAGCAAGTGAGGTAGATAATATGCAAAAGTGAAATAAACAATAAAAATTAACAGTAAACATTACATACACAGAAGTTTCAAAATAATAAAGACATTACAAATGTCATAACTGTCTCCATGACTCCCTGTCTCCCGGTGTACCTGTCTAGCTGTCTCCCTGTGTACCTGTCTCCCTGTGTTCCTGTCTCCCGGTGTACCTGTCTACCTGTCTCCCTGTGTACCTGTCTACCTGTCTCCCTGTGTTCCTGTCGCCCTGTCTCTCTCTCTCTGTCTACCTGTCTCCCTGTCTCCCTGTGTACATGTCTACCTGTCTCCCTGTGTTCCTGTCTCCCTGTCTCTCTATCTCTCTGTCTACCTGTCTCCCTGTATCCCTGTGTACCTGTCTCCCTGTCTCCCTGTGTACCTGTCTACCTGTATCCCTGTCTCCCTGTGTACCTGTCTCCCGGTGTACCTGTCTCCCTGTCTCCCTGTGTACCTGTCTCCCTGTGTACCTGTATCCCTGTCTCCCTGTCTCCCTGTGTACCTGTCTCCCTGTGTACCTGTGTACCTGTCTCCCTGTGTACAGGTCTCCCTGTGTACCTGTCTCCTTGTGTACCTGTCTCCCTGTGTACCTGTCTCCCTGTGTACCTGTCTCCCTGTGTACCTGTCTCCATGTGTACCTGTCTCCCTGTGTACCTGTCTCCATGTGTACCTGTCTCCCTGTGTACCTGTCTCCCTGTCTCCCTGTGTACCTGTCTCCCTGTGTACCTGTCTCCCTGTCGCCCTGTGTACCTGTGTACCTGTCTCCCTGTGTACCTGACTCCCTGTATCCATGTGTACCTGTCTCCCTGTGTACCTGTCTCCCTGTGAACCTGTCTCCCTGTCTACCTGTCTCCCTGTGTACCTGTGTACCTGTCTCCCTGTGTACCTGTCTCCCTGTCTCCCTGTGTACCTGTCTCCCTGTGTACCTGTATCCCTGTGTACCTGTCTCCCTGTCTCCCTGTGTACCTGTCTCCCTGTGTACCTGTCTCCCCGTGTACATGTCTCCCTGTGTACCTGTCTCTCTGTTTTTGCTGCTCTACTCTCAACCCAACGGTGTGATAACATGCCAGTGTTAATGTGTTATTGTGGCAATAAAGCGACCTAACCTCAACCTCTCACTATACTAATTAATGCCTCTCAGCATGCAAGTCACTACACCAGGTACACACACACACACTCCAAACTCCACACCTCACCCTTTACTCTGATACCTCGCTCGCACGTCCCACCGTTTTGCACCTGCTTATCCCCTGTCATCTTGCAAAACACTGTCACCCTCCATCCCTCTATCTCCTCCATCCCTCTATCCCCTCCATCCCTCTATCCCCTCCATCCCTCCATCTCCTCCATCCCTCTATCTCCTCCATCCCTCCATCCCTCCATCCCTCCATCCCTCCATTCCTCCATCCCTCTATCCCCTCCATATCCCTCCGTCCCTCATTCCATCCATCCATTCCTCCAGCTACTGCTACTGCTACTACTGCTACTGCTACTGCTACTACTGCTACTTCTACTACTGCTACTGCTACTACTGCTACTGCTACTACTACTGCCACTGCTACTACTACTACTACTACTACTACTACTACTACTACTACTACTACTGCTGCTACCGTTTTTCCATGTCAGTTCTTCAGATAAACACACTAATGATTGAAGCACAGATCACACCAGCATGCTACATTAACACCCTGCTAACACACAACCACTCCCTCTTAGACTCACTCAAACTAAGATGCAAAAAAAAACACCCATACCTCAATGGTTGTTTTTTTTTTAAACACACAGTATAAATCAGCTTTCATCACAGTCATTTACTCTGTAGCCTACTAGCAGTAAACAGTATTTAATCACAACCCTGAGGACATGGGCTGACGAGCAGAATATCACATCAGGAATTTGAATATATTCTTGTATTTGTTTTTACGCGAGCGGAAATGTTATGTTCAATTAATACACGTTTTAAAATAAACATGCCGTTAGGCAGTTGAAAGACTTGCATGTTAAAGACATCGTCCATATTTCCATGGCCCTTCACACAAGAGATGGAGTCAGAGTAGAAGTGGAGGGTTCAGAGAGATGGAGTCAGAGTAGAAGTGGAGGGTTCAGAGAGATGTAGTCAGGGTAGAAGTGGAGGGTTCAGAGAGATGGAGTCAGAGTAGAAGTGGAGGTTTCAGAGAGATGTAGTCAGGGTAGAAGTGGAAGTTTCAGAGAGATGTAGTCAGGGTAGAAGTGGAGGTTTCAGAGAGATGGAGTCAGGGTAGAAGTGGAGGGTTCAGAGAGATGGAGTCAGAGTAGAAGTGGAGGGTTCAGAGAGATGGAGTCAGAGTAGAAGTGGAGGGTTCAGAAAGATGGAGTCAGAGTAGAAGTGGAGGGTTCAGAGAGATGGAGTCAGGGTAGAAGTGGAGGTTTCAGAGAGATATAGTCAGGGTAGAAATGGAAGTTTCAGAGAGATGTAGTCAGGGTAGAAGTGGAGGTTTCAGAGAGATGTAGTCAGGGTAGAAGTGGAGGTTTCAGAGAGATGTAGTCAGGGTAGAAGTGGAGGTTTCAGAGAGATGTAGTCAGGGTAGAAGTGGAGGTTTCAGAGAGATGTAGTCAGGGTAGAAGTGGAAGTTTCAGAGAGATGGAGTCAGGGTAGAAGTGGAGGGTTCAGAGAGATGGAGTCAGGGTAGAAGTGGAGGTTTCAGAGAGATGTAGTCAGGGTAGAAGTGGAAGTTTCAGAGAGATGGAGTCAGGGTAGAAGTGGAGGGTTCAGAGAGATGGAGTCAGGGTAGAAGTGGAGGTTTTCAGAGAGATGGAGTCAGGGTAGAAGTGGAGGGTTCAGAGAGATGGAGTCAGGGTAGAAGTGGAGGTTTCAGAGAGATGGAGTCAGGGTAGAAGTGGCGGTTTCAAAGAGATGGAGTCAGGGTAGAAGTGGAGGTTTCAGAGAGATGGAGTCAGGGTAGAAGTGGAGGGTTCAGAGAGATGGAGTCAGGGTAGAAGTGGAGGTTTTCAGAGAGATGGAGTCAGGGTAGAAGTGGAGGTTTCAGAGAGATGGAGTCAGGGTAGAAGTGGAGGTTTCAGAGAGATGGAGTCAGGGTAGAAGTGGAGGTTTCAGAGAGATGGAGTCAGGGTAGAAGTGGAGGGTTCAGATAGATGGAGTCAGGGTAGAAGTGGAGGTTTCAGAGAGATGGAGTCAGGGTAGAAGTGGAGGGTTCAGAGAGATGGAGTCAGGGTAGAAGTGGAGGTTTTCAGAGAGATGGAGTCAGGGTAGAAGTGGAGGTTTCAGAGAGATGGAGTCAGGGTAGAAGTGGAGGTTTCAGAGAGATGGAGTCAGGGTAGAAGTGGAGGGTTCAGAGAGATGGAGTCAGGGTAGAAGTGTAGGTTTCAGAGATGGAGTCAGGGTAGAAGTGTAGGTTTCAGAGAGATGGAGTCAGGGTAGAAGTGGATATTTCAGAGAGATGGACTCAGGGTAGAAGTGGAAGGTTCAGAGAGATGGAGTCAGGGTAGAAGTGGAGGGTTCAGAGAGATGGAGTCAGGGTAGAAGTGGAGGTTTCAGAGTGATGGAGTCAGGGTAGAAGTGGAGGTTACAGAGAGATGGAGTCAGGGTAGAAGTGGAGGTTTCAGAGTGATGGAGTCAGGGTAGAAGTGGAGGTTACAGAGAGATGGAGTCAGGGTAGAAGTGGAGGTTTCAGAGAGATGGAGTCATGGTAGAAGTGGAGGTTTCAGAGAGATGGAGTCAGGGTAGAAGTGGAGGTTTCAGAGAGATGGAGTCATGGTAGAAGTGGAGGTTTCAGAGAGATGGAGTCATGGTAGAAGTGGAGGTTTCAGAGAGATGGAGTCAGGGTAGAAGTGGAGGTTTCAGAGAGATGGAGTCAGGGTAGAAGTGGAGGTTACAGAGAGATGTAGTCAGGGTAGAAGTGGAGGTTTCAGAGTGATGGAGTCAGGGTAGAAGTGGAGGGTTCAGAGAGATGGAGTCAGGGTAGAAGTGGAGGTTTCAGAGAGATGGAGTCATGGTAGAAGTGGAGGTTTCAGAGAGATGGAGTCAGGGTAGAAGTGGAGGTTTCAGAGAGATGGAGTCAGGGTAGAAGTGGAGGTTTCAGAGAGATGGAGTCAGGGTAGAAGTGGAGGTTTCAGAGAGATGGAGTCATGGTAGAAGTGGAGGTTTCAGAGAGATGGAGTCAGGGTAGAAGTGGAGGTTTCAGAGAGATGGAGTCAGGGTAGAAGTGGAGAGTTCAGAGAGTCTCACAGTCAGACACTGAATCTCATTGTGTCTCAGACACAGACCTGCTATGTGCCAGGAAAGCAGCCCTGCTCTTCCTCCTCCTGTCAGCAAGAAGAGGTGATGTATTCCATCTCTCTCTAGGTATCTCTATCTCTTTCTCTCTCTAGGTGTCTCTTTCTGTCTCTCTCTAGATGTATCTCTCTGTCTCTCTCTCTCTCTGTCTCTCTCTAGGTGTCTCTCTCTCTGTCTCTCTCTAGGTGTCTCTCTCTGTATCCCTCTAGGTGTCTCTCTCTGTCTCACTCTAGGTGTCTCTCTCTAGGTGTCTCTCTCTGTCTCCCTCTAGGTGTCTCTCTGTCTCCCTCTAGATGTCTTTCTCTGTCTCTCTCCATGTGTCTCTCTCTAGATGTCTCTCTCTAGGTGTCCCTCTCTAGGTGTCTCTCTCTGTCTCCCTCTAGGTGTATCTCTCTGTCTCCCTCCAGGTGTCTCTCTAGTTGTCTCTCTCTAGGCTTCTCTACCTGTCTCTCACTAGATGTCTCTATCTAGGTGTCTTTCTCTGTCTCTCTCTGGGTGTCTCTATCTAGGTGTCTTTATCTGTCTCTCTCTATATGTCTCTCTCTAGATGTCTCTCTCTAGGTGTCTCTCTGTTTCTCTCTAGGTCTCTCTCTCTCTCTCTGTCTCTTTCTAGGTGACTCTCTCTCTCTCTGTCTCTCTCTAGGTGTCTATCTCTCGGTGTCTCTCTCTGTCTCTCTCTAGGTGTCTCTCTCTCTCTGTGTCTCTCTCTAGGTGTATCTCTCTCTGTGTGTGTCTCTCTCTCTCTCTCTAGGTGTCTCTCTCTCACTCTCTCTCTCTCTCGGTGTCTCTCTCTGTCTCTCTCTAGGTGTATCTCTGTCTCTCTCTAGGTGTCTCTCATTCTCTCTAGGTGTCTCTCTCTATGTCTCTCTCTTTAGGTGCCACTATATGTCTCTCTCTAGATGTCTCTCTCTAGGTATATTTCTGTTTATCTCTATGTGTCTCTCTCTGTCTCTCTCTGGTTGTTCTCTCTATGTCTCTCTCTCTAGGTGTCTCTCTCCTTCACTCGTTCTGTCTCTCTCCAGGTGTCTCTCTCTCTGTCTCTCTAGGTGTCTTTCGCTATCTCTCTCTAGATGTCTCTCTCTAGGTGTATCTCTCTCTGTGTCTCTCTAGGTGTGTTTCACTATCTCTCTCCAGGTGTCTCTCTCCAGGTGTCTCTCTCCAGGTGTCTCTCTCTAGATGTCTCTCTCTTGGTATCTCTCTCTCTCTAGTTGTATCTCTATATAGGCCTAGGCTTTAGGAAGGCACTGCACAGATTCATTCCTTTTCAGCACAATACAAGACATTTTTATTTTGGGATAGTTAATAGAGATTCTGCACAGCCGAGGAGAATTTAAAATCCAGCCAGAAAAACCTAATGTTTTTTTTAAACTCCAAGTTTCTCTGATAACAATAGTCCCGTGTGTATCGTCATTCCTGTGTTTTGAGAGACATTACATAGTTTGACAGGTGAAACCCTGGCTGTAACGTAGTCAGTAGATTACCTAGGTCTATTTCATGAAACCCTGGCTGTAACATAGTCAGTAGATTACCTAGGTCTATTTCATGAAACCCTGGCTGTAACGTAGTCAGTAGATTACCTAGACATGTTTAATGAAACCCTGGCTGTAACGTAGTCAGTAGATTACCTAGACATGTTTAATGAAACCCTGGCTGTAACGTAGTCAGTAGATTACCTAGACATATTTAATGAAACCCTGGCTGTAACGTAGTCAGTAGATTACCTAGACATGTTTAATGAAACCCTGGCTGTAACGTAGTCAGTAGATTACCTAGACATATTTAATGAAACCCTGGCTGTAACATAGTCAGTAGATTACCTAGACATATTTAATGAAACCCTGGCTGTAACATAGTCAGTAGATTACCTAGACATATTTAATGAAATCCTGGCTGTAACGTAGTCAGTAGATTACCTAGACATATTTAATGAAACCCTGGCTGTAACGTAGTCAGTAGATTACCTAGACATATTTAATGAAACCCTGGCTGTAACATAGTCAACAGATTACCTAGACATATTTAATGAAACCCTGGCTGTAACGTAGTCAGTAGATTACCTAGACATATTTAATGAAACCCTGGCTGTAACATAGTCAACAGATTACCTAGACATATTTAATGAAACCCTGGCTGTAACATAGTCAACAGATTACCTAGACATATTTAATGAAACCCTGGCTGTAACATAGTCAGTAGATTACCTAGACATATTTAATGAAACCCTGGCTGTAACATAGTCAACAGATTACCTAGACATATTTAATGAAACCCTGGCTGTAATGTAGTCAACAGATTACCTAGACATATTTAATGAAATCCTGGCTGTAACGTAGTCAGTAGATTACCTAGACATATTTAATGAAACCCTGGCTGTAACATAGTCAGTAGATTACCTAGGTCTATTTAATGAAACCCTGGCTGTAACATAGTCAGTAGATTACCTAGACATGTTTAATGAAACCCTGGCTGTAACATAGTCAGTAGATTACCTAGACATATTTAATGAAACCCTGGCTGTAACATAGTCAGTAGATTACCTAGACATATTTAATGAAACCCTGGCTGTAACATAGTCAGTAGATTACCTAGACATATTTAATGAAACCCTGGCTGTAACGTAGTCAGTAGATTACCTAGACATATTTAATGAAACCCTGGCTGTAACGTAGTCAGTAGATTACCTAGACATATTTAATGAAATCCTGGCTGTAACGTAGTCAGTAGATTACCTAGACGTATTTAATGAAACCCTGGCTGTAACGTAGTCAGTAGATTACCTAGACATATTTAATGAAACCCTGGCTGTAACGTAGTCAGTAGATTACCTAGACATATTTAATGAAATCCTGGCTGTAACGTAGTCAGTAGATTACCTAGACGTATTTAATGAAACCCTGGCTGTAACGTAGTCAGTAGATTACCTAGACATATTTAATGAAACCCTGGCTGTAACATAGTCAGTAGATTACCTAGACATATTTAATGAAACCCTGGCTGTAACATAGTCAGTAGATTACCTAGACATATTTAATGAAATCGTGGCTGTAACGTAGTCAGTAGATTACCTAGACATATTTAATGAAACCCTGGCTGTAACGTAGTCAACAGATTACCTAGACATATTTAATGAAACCCTGGCTGTAACGTAGTCAGTAGATTACCTAGACATGTTTAATGAAACCCTGGCTGTAACGTAGTCAGTAGATTACCTAGACATATTTAATGAAACCCTGGCTGTAACGTAGTCAGTAGATTACCTAGACATGTTTAATGAAACCCTGGCTGTAACATAGTCAACAGATTACCTAGACATATTTAATGAAATCCTGGCTGTAACGTAGTCAGTAGATTACCTAGACATATTTAATGAAACCCTGGCTGTAACATAGTCAGTAGATTACCTAGACATATTTAATGAAACCCTGGCTGTAACATAGTCAACAGATTACCTAGACATATTTAATGAAACCCTGGCTGTAACATAGTCAGTAGATTACCTAGACATATTTAATGAAACCCTGGCTGTAACATAGTCAGTAGATTACCTAGACATATTTAATGAAACCCTGGCTGTAACATAGTCAGTAGATTACCTAGGTCTATTTAATGAAACCCTGGCTGTAACATAGTCAACAGATTACCTAGACATATTTAATGAAACCCTGGCTGTAACGTAGTCAACAGATTACCTAGACATATTTAATGAAACCCTGGCTGTAATGTAGTCAACAGATTACCTAGACATATTTAATGAAACCCTGGCTGTAACATAGTCAACAGATTACCTAGACATATTTAATGAAACCCTGGCTGTAACATAGTCAGTAGATTACCTAGACATATTTAATGAAACCCTGGCTGTAACATAGTCAGTAGATTACCTAGACATATTTAATGAAACCCTGGCTGTAACATAGTCAACAGATTACCTAGACATATTTAATGAAACCCTGGCTGTAACATAGTCAGTAGATTACCTAGACATATTTAATGAAACCCTGGCTGTAACGTAGTCAGTAGATTACCTAGACATATTTAATGAAATCGTGGCTGTAACGTAGTCAGTAGATTACCTAGACATATTTAATGAAATCGTGGCTGTAACGTAGTCAGTAGATTACCTAGACATATTTAATGAAATCGTGGCTGTAACGTAGGCAATAGAATTACAGGGTGTAGTTTGGAAGAAATGTGTCAAGAATTACAGGGTGTAGTTTGGAAGAAATGTGTAAAGAATTACAGGGTGTAGTTTGGAAGAAATGTGTAAAGAATTACAGGATGTAGTTTGGAAGAAATGTGTAAAGAATTACAGGGTGTAGTTTGGAAGAAATGTGTAAAGATTTACAGGGTGTAGTTTGGAAGAAATGTGTAAAGAATTACAGGATGTAGTTTGGAAGAAATGTGTAAAGAATTACAGGGTGTAGTTTGGAAGAAATGTGTAAAGAATTACAGGATGTAGTTTGGAAGAAATGTGTAAAGATTTACAGGGTGTAGTTTGGAAGAAATGTGTATAGAATTAGAATAGAATAGAATAGAATAGAATAGAATATAGAAACCCTGGCTGTAACATAGTCAGTAGATTACCTAGGTCTATTTAATGAAACCCTGGCTGTAACATAGTCAACAGATTACCTAGACATATTTAATGAAACCCTGGCTGTAACGTAGTCAACAGATTACCTAGACATATTTAATGAAACCCTGGCTGTAATGTAGTCAACAGATTACCTAGACATATTTAATGAAACCCTGGCTGTAACATAGTCAACAGATTACCTAGACATATTTAATGAAACCCTGGCTGTAACATAGTCAGTAGATTACCTAGACATATTTAATGAAACCCTGGCTGTAACATAGTCAGTAGATTACCTAGACATATTTAATGAAACCCTGGCTGTAACATAGTCAACAGATTACCTAGACATATTTAATGAAACCCTGGCTGTAACATAGTCAGTAGATTACCTAGACATATTTAATGAAACCCTGGCTGTAACGTAGTCAGTAGATTACCTAGACATATTTAATGAAATCGTGGCTGTAACGTAGTCAGTAGATTACCTAGACATATTTAATGAAATCGTGGCTGTAACGTAGTCAGTAGATTACCTAGACATATTTAATGAAATCGTGGCTGTAACGTAGGCAATAGAATTACAGGGTGTAGTTTGGAAGAAATGTGTCAAGAATTACAGGGTGTAGTTTGGAAGAAATGTGTAAAGAATTACAGGGTGTAGTTTGGAAGAAATGTGTAAAGAATTACAGGATGTAGTTTGGAAGAAATGTGTAAAGAATTACAGGGTGTAGTTTGGAAGAAATGTGTAAAGATTTACAGGGTGTAGTTTGGAAGAAATGTGTAAAGAATTACAGGATGTAGTTTGGAAGAAATGTGTAAAGAATTACAGGGTGTAGTTTGGAAGAAATGTGTAAAGAATTACAGGATGTAGTTTGGAAGAAATGTGTAAAGATTTACAGGGTGTAGTTTGGAAGAAATGTGTATAGAATTACAGGGTGTAGTTTGGAAGAAATGTGTAAAGAATTACAGGGTGTAGTTTGGAAGAAATGTGTAAAGAATTACAGGGTGCAGTTTGGAAGAAATGTGTAAAGAATTACAGGGTGTAGTTTGGAAGAAATGTGTAAAGAATTACAGGATGTAGTTTGGAAGAAATGTGTAAAGATTTACAGGGTGCAGTTTGGAAGAAATGTGTAAAGAATTACAGGGTGTAGTTTGGAAGAAATGTGTAAAGATTTACAGGGTGTAGTTTGGAAGAAATGTGTAAAGAATTACAGGGTGTAGTTTGGAAGAAATGTGTAAAGAATTACAGGGTGTAGTTTGGAAGAAATGAAGTCTGTTTGAATGGTCCTCTGGAATAACGCACAGATCCACATAACCAGCATCTAGTAACACTAGCCCCGTTCGACTAGTATAACAGCCCAGATTTATGTTGTGATCCACCTTGGATCCAATATGCCTAAATTGATTATTGATCATCTGTTAGTGTCTGCTTGACTTACATCAGGATTTCCTGTAGTCAAGTGACCAAATCGTTCTCATGGGTAGAAAGTCAGTCATATTTTTCGTAATTTCATAATTAATAAAACATATGTCAAACGTTTTTTTATGTTTTATTATTTTTTTTTTAAACGTTATTTTCAGTTTTCATGTGATGTATATAAAGTGTAATATCGGGATGCAAACTCTAAATGTAATACATGTCAACTCTATACATCTGACATGGTACTTCTGTATTTTAAACCCATGACCGTGTGTGTGTGTGAGAGACGGATACTTTCTTTAGTCCATTTCTATAATCAAATTTACAAAGAGTATTTGTTTCATTGAACCAAATGTCAGGCTTTTACCAGATCCAAATATATTAGTATGAACTGTAGGCCTGTAACTGATCACATTTCTGTAGGCTATATATATATATATGTATATATACAATATTCTGCCAATATGAATAAATGTATTTTAGGCCCCAAAAAACAACCGTACATGAATGTCATGAAATGCAGAAAACAAGACATTACGTTGTTTCCCATTCTTTAATACCCAGACTGACAAACACAAACAGTCAGTAGGCTACAGCTGGCTTGACAGCTGTCTTCATCCCAAAATACAGGGGAAACTACAGGTATTGTAGCCTACGTGTCGCAGAAGCCTCCCCTCCCCTCTCCTCCCCTACAATGGCCAGGACAGGCCCTGGGAATGCCTAAAGGATTGGCTGACAACAACAAGCTGTCACTTACAGCCAGCCGTCTGCTGTACAGTAAGGCACTAGGCAGTATCACTGCCACAGCCAGTGGAGAGAGGGTGTTTATAATGATTCAGGCATTCTTCAATAATGGTGAGCCCCTCTCAGCGCTCAGACACACCTAATGACAGGTAGACAGGGACTGTATCACAAATGGCAGCACATTCCCCAATAGGGCTCTATCTAAGCAACAGGGTACCATTGGGAACACGGTCAGCAGATTCCGGTTAATGACAGGCAGGCACATCAATTACAGGGACACCTAGTCAGTTGTACAACTGAACTCCTTCAACTGAAATGTGTCTTCTGCATTTGACACAACCCCTCTCTGAATCAGGGGAACAGTGGGTTAACTGCCTTGCTCAGGGCCCGGGGAACAGCGGGTTAACTGCCTTGCTCAGGGCCCGGGGAACAGTGGGTTAACTGCCTTGCTCAGGGCCCGGGGAACAGTGGGTTAACTGCCTTGCTCAGGGCCCGGGGAACAGTGGGTTAACTGCCTTGCTCAGGGCCCGGGGAAGAGTGGGTTAACTGCCTTGATCAGGGCCTGGGGAACTTTGGGTTAACTGCCTTGCGCAGGGCCCGGGGAAAAGTGGGTTAACTGCCTTGCCCAGGGCCTGGGGAACAGTGGGTTAACTGCCTTGCTCAGGGCCCGGGGAACAGTGGGTTAACTGCCTTGCTCAGGGCCCGGGGAAGAGTGGGTTAACTGCCTTGCTCAGGGCCTGAGGAACTTTGGGTTAACTGCCTTGCGCAGGGCCCGGGGAAAAGTGGGTTAACTGCCTTGCCCAGGGCCTGGGGAACAGTGGGTTAACTGCCTTGCCCAGGGCCTGGGGAACAGTGGGTTAACTGTCTTGCTCAGGGCCCGGGGAACAGTGGGTTAACTGCCTTGCTCAGGGCCTGGGGAACGTTGGGTTAACTGCCTTGCTCAGGGCCCTGGGAACTTTGGGTTAACTGCCTTGCTCAGGGCCCGGGGAACAGTGGGTTAACTGCCTTGCTCAGGGCCTGGGGAACGTTGGGTTAACTGCCTTGCTCAGGGCCCTGGGAACTTTGGGTTAACTGCCTTGCACAGGGCACGGGGAACAGTGGGTTAACTGCCTTGCTCAGGGCCTGGGGAACGTTGGGTTAACTGCCTTGCTCAGGGCCCGGAGAACTTTGGGTTAACTGCCTTGCTCAAGGGCAGAACGACAGATTTGTACCTTGTCAGCTCGGGGATTCGATCCAGCAACCTCTTGGTTACCGACCCAACCCTCTAACCACTAGGCGATTATTCCGCTAGCTGGTGATTGGTTGGTCAATGTCAAAGTTCAATGTGTTCAGAAATGAATGAATGAATGAATATAATGTCTTTATAAGTTAACAGTCCTCTGTGATGCTGCTGAATGACATTATATTGCTGTATATATTAGACATATGTTATATTAAAATCCATTTTCATTAATATTCATCAAACTGAATAAGATATTGACCCAATACGAACAGTAGTAAAAATCACTATGAATTCACTGGAATTCGCCGGAAGTCAGAGGATGTGGACGTGTAGATGTAGGAAAGTAGCATTATATTGAAATCAAATTGTCTTCTTCTGGGGATTTTGTGTACTGCAGCAGTAACAGTAGTAACAGTAGTAACAGTAGTAACAGTAGTAACAGTGGTAACAGTGGTAACAGTAGTAACAGTAGTAACAGTAGTAACAGTAGTACCAGTAGTAACAGTAGTAACAGTAGTAACAGTGGTAACAGTGGTAACAGTAGTAACAGTAGTAACAGTAGTAACAGTAGTAACAGTAGTAACAGTAGTAACAGTAGTAACAGTAGTACCAGTAGTAACAGTAGTAACAGTAGTAACAGTGGTAACAGTAGTACCAGTAGTAACAGTAGTAACAGTAGTAACAGTAGTACCAGTAGTAACAGTAGTAACAGTAGTAACAGTGGTAACAGTAGTAACAGTGGTAACAGTGGTAACAGTAGTAACGGTAGTAACGGTAGTAACGGTAGTAACAGTAGTAACAGTAGTAACAGTAGTAACAGTAGTAACGGTAGTAACGGTAGTAACGGTAGTAACAGTAGTAACAGTAGTAACAGTGAGACTGAACACTAGTTGTACCAGGGCTCGGTGCCAATGCCAGTTCTGAATCAACTGGACACACCTGTTCTGAATCAACTGGACACACCAATTCTGAATCAACAGGACACACCTGTTCTGAATCAACTGGACACACCAGTTCTGAATCAACTGGACACACCAGTTCTGAATCAACTGGACACACCTGTTCTGAATCAACTGGACACACCTGTTCTGAATCAACTGGACACACCTGCTCTGAATCAACTGGACCCACCTGTTCTGAATCAACTGGACACACCTGTTCTGAATCAACTGGACACACCTGTTCTGAATCAACAGGACACACCTGTTCTGAATCAACAGGACACACCTGTTCTGAATCAACTGGACACACCTGTTCTGAATCAACTGGACACACCTGTTCTGAATCAACTGGAAACACCTGTTCTGAATCAACTGGACACACCTGTTCCTTTTTCTAATAGCTCCCCCTGTAGACATTATGTCTGTTTTTAAGGAATCACACACACATCGTATGGTCACTCCGTCATCCTCCCAGGGTCTGTGTCTACTGTGACACTGTGACAATCTCTCTCTCTCTCTCTCTCTCTCTCCCTCCCTCCCTCCCTCTTCCTCTCTCCCTCCCTCTTCATCTCTCCCTCCCTCCCTCCCTCCCTCTCTCTCTCTCTCTCTCTCTCTCTCTCTCTCTCTCTCTGTCTCCCTATCTCTCTCTGTCTCTCTCTCTCTCTCTCTGTCTCCCTATCTCTCTCTGTCTCCCTATCTCTCTCTCCCCTCACTCTCTCTCTCTCGCTCTCTGTCTCTCTCTCTCTCTCTCTCTCTCTGTCTCTCTCTCTCTCTCTCAGTCTCTCTCAGTCTCTCTCTCTCTCTCTCTCTCTCTCCTCTCTGTCTCTCCTCTCTCTCCCTCTCTCTCTCTCTCTCTCTCTCGGTGTGTCCCACCATCTTCCTCTATCTTCCCTTTGTGTCTGTCTCACTCTGACACCCTCCTCCTAATGACACCTCCATCTCCCTCACTTTCCTTTCTGTTGTCGCTCTTCAGGCCAGTGAAGGAAAGAGAGAGGAGAGAGGAGAGAGTCTTCCCCACAGAGAGCAGCTTCTAGCTATGTTGAAGAGAAATCAGTAAATTACCTTGCTCCCACTCAGAGAGAGAGAGAAAGAGAGAGAGCGAAAGGGAGAGATGGAGAGAGAGAGGGGGTGGGACAGAGAGATGGGGAGAGAGAGAGATATAGAGAGATAAAGAGATGAGAGAGAGAGATGGAGAGATGAGAGAGAGATTGAGACAGATGAACAGAGAAAGAGAGAGATGAGAGAGAGGTGGAGAGATGAGAGAGAGAGAGATGGAGAGACATATTTCCCTCAGATTACACAGATTCACAAAGAATTTGAAATAAAATCCAATTTTGATAAACTCCCATATCTACTGGGTGAAATACCACAGTGTGCCATCACAGCAGCAAGATTTGTGACCTGTTGTCTCAAGAAAAGGGCTACCAGTGAAGAAAATACAACCCATATTTATTTTATCTTGTGTACTTTAACCATTTGTGCATTGTTAAAACACTGTATATACAGTATATATATATATATATATATATATATATATATATATATATACATAATATGACATTTGTAATGTCTTTACTGTTTTGAAACTTCTGTATGTGTAATGTTTACTGTTAATTTGCATTGCTATACAGAGGAGACAGTAGGACAGGCAGCGTTGTCTTCCTGTCCGACCACCTCTCAGATGTACTGTATATATATAATATGACATTTGTAATGTCTTTATTGTTTTGAAACTTCTGTATGTGTAATGTTTACTGTTAATTTTTATTGTTTATTTCACTTTTGTATATTATCTACCTCACTTGATTTGGCAATGTTAACACGTTTCCCATGCCAATAAAGCCCCTTGAATTGAATTGAATTGGAGAGATGAGAAAGGGAGATGGAGAAATGAGAGAGAGAGATTGAGACAGATGAACAGAGAAAGAGAGAGAGATGGAGAGATGAGAGAGATTGATGAGAGCGATGGAGACAGATGAACAGAGAAAGAGAGAGAGATGGAGAGAGAGAGAGAGAGATTGAGACAGATGAACAGAGAAAGAGAGAGAGATGGAGAGAGAGAGAGAGATTGAGACAGATGAACAGAGAAAGAGAGAGATGGAGAGATGAGAGATTGAGTCAGATGTACAGAGAAAGAGAGAGAGATGGAGAGATGAGAGAGAGAGATGGAGAGAGATTGAGTCAGATGTACAGAGAAAGAGAGAGAGATGGAGAGATGAGAGAGAGAGGCACCCAGCAGTTGGTCAGAGGTATTACAACACCAACCATTATTGACTATGTGAGTCATTCAATTCACCCGAAGAGCTTCCCTTTTAATTACAGAGAAATGTCACAGACATCCCCAGAGGGAATGGGGTGTTTGATTGGTCAATTTAAGACAACCAGCTTCCTGATGCAATGAGTCACTATCTTCAACACTCAGAGAGAAGGTTTGCAGAAAGCTTGTGTAATTAACGTGATATTTTATTCAATAATCGTGACTGACGGTTGATTGTTTCCTTGGTTTTTTTTTTCTATTGTAACTTTAGATGGATAAGAGAGTCTGCTAAACGACTCACTAACTGACTCTGAATAAGACTGTCTGCTAAACAACTCACTAACTGACTCTGAATAAGACTGTCTGCTAAATTACTCACTAACTGACTCTGAATAAGAGAGTCTGCTAAACGACTCACTAACTGACTCTGAATAAGACTGTCTGCTAAACAACTCACTAACTGACTCTGAATAAGACTGTCTGCTAAACGACTCACTAACTGACTCTGAATAAGAGAGTCTGCTAAACGACTCACTAACTGACTCTGAATAAGACTGTCTGCTAAATGACTCACTAACTGACTCTGAATAAGACTGTCTGCTAAACGACTCACTAACTGACTCTGAATAAGACTGTCTGCTAAATGACTCACTAACTGACTCTGAATAAGACTGTCTGCTAAATGACTCACTAACTGACTCTGAATAAGACTGTCTGCTAAATGACTCACTAACTGACTCTGAATAAGACTGTCTGCTAAATTACTCACTAACTGACTCTGAATAAGACTGTCTGCTAAATTACTCACTAACTGACTCTGAATAAGAGAGTCTGCGAAACGACTCACTAACTGACTCTGAATAAGACTGTCTGCTAAATTACTCTGAATAAGACTGTCTGCTAAATGACTCACTAACTGACTCTGAATAAGAGAGTCTGCTAAACGACTCACTAACTGACTCTGAATAAGACTGTCTGCTAAACAACTCACTAACTGACTCTGAATAAGACTGTCTGCTAAATTACTCACTAACTGACTCTGAATAAGAGAGTCTGCTAAACAACTCACTAACTGACTCTGAATAAGAGAGTCTGCTAAACGACTCACTAACTGACTGAATAAGACTGTCTGCTAAACGACTCACTAACTGACTCTGAATAAGACTGTCTGCTAAATTACTCTGAATAAGACTGTCTGCTAAATGACTCACTAACTTACTCTGAATAAGAGAGTCTGCTAAACGACTCACTAACTGACTCTGAATAAGACTGTCTGCTAAATTACTCTGAATAAGACTGTCTGCTAAATGACTCACTAACTGACTCTGAATAAGAGAGTCTGCTAAACGACTCACTAACTGACTCTGAATAAGACTGTCTGCTAAACAACTCACTAACTGACTCTGAATAAGACTGTCTGCTAAATTACTCACTAACTGACTCTGAATAAGAGAGTCTGCTAAACGACTCACTAACTGACTCTGAATAAGAGAGTCTGCTAAACGACTCACTAACTGACTGAATAAGACTGTCTGCTATACGACTCACTAACTGACTCTGAATAAGACTGTCTGCTAAATTACTCTGAATAAGACTGTCTGCTAAATGACTCACTAACTTACTCTGAATAAGAGAGTCTGCTAAACGACTCACTAACTGACTCTGAATAAGACTGTCTGCTAAATTACTCTGAATAAGACTGTCTGCTAAATGACTCACTAACTTACTCTGAATAAGAGAGTCTGCTAAACGACTCACTAACTGACTCTGAATAAGACTGTCTGCTAAACGACTCACTAACTGACTCTGAATAAGACTGTCTGCTAAATTACTCACTAACTGACTCTGAATAAGAGAGTCTGCTAAACGACTCACTAACTGACTCTGAATAAGACTGTCTGCTAAATTACTCACTAACTGACTCTGAATAAGACTGTCTGCTAAATTACTCTGAATAAGACTGTCTGCTAAATGACTCACTAACTGACTCTGAATAAGAGAGTCTGCTAAACGACTCACTAACTGACTCTGAATAAGACTGTCTGCTAAACAACTCACTAACTGACTCTGAATAAGACTGTCTGCTAAATTACTCACTAACTGACTCTGAATAAGAGAGTCTGCTAAACGACTCACTAACTGACTCTGAATAAGAGAGTCTGCTAAACGACTCACTAACTGACTGAATAAGACTGTCTGCTAAACGACTCACTAACTGACTCTGAATAAGACTGTCTGCTAAATTACTCTGAATAAGACTGTCTGCTAAATGACTCACTAACTTACTCTGAATAAGAGAGTCTGCTAAACGACTCACTAACTGACTCTGAATAAGAGAGTCTGCTAAACGACTCACTAACTGACTCTGAATAAGACTGTCTGCTAAATTACTCACTAACTGACTCTGAATAAGAGAGTCTGCTAAATGACTCACTAACTGACTCTGAATAAGACTGTCTGCTAAATTACTCACTAACTGACTCTGAATAAGACTGTCTGCTAATTTACTCTGAATAAGACTGTCTGCTAAATGACTCACTAACTGACTCTGAATAAGAGAGTCTGCTAAACGACTCACTAACTGACTCTGAATAAGACTGTCTGCTAAACGACTCACTAACTGACTCTGAATAAGAGAGTCTGCTAAACGACTCACTAACTGACTCTGAATAAGAGAGTCTGCTAAACGATTCACTAACTTACTCTGAATAAGAGAGTCTGCTAAACGACTCACTAACTGACTCTGAATAAGAGAGTCTGCTAAACGACTCACTAACTGACTCTGAATAAGACTGTCTGCTAAACGACTCACTAACTGACTCTGAATAAGACTGTCTGCTAAATTACTCACTAACTGACTCTGAATAAGAGAGTCTGCTAAAGGACTCACTAACTGACTCTGAATAAGACTGTCTGCTAAACGACTCACTAACTGACTCTGAATAAGACTGTCTGCTAAACGACTCACTGACTCTGAATAAGAGAGTCTGCTAAATTACTCACTAACTGACTCTGAATAAGAGAGTCTGCTAAACGACTCACTAACTGACTCTGAATAAGAGAGTCTGCTAAACGATTCACTAACTGACTCTGAATAAGACTGTCTGCTAAATGACTCTGAATAAGACTGTCTGCTAAACGACTCACTAACTGACTCTGAATAAGAGAGTCTGCTAAACGACTCACTAACTGACTCTGAATAAGAGAGTCTGCTAAACGACTCACTAACTGTCTGCTGGTAATGTCTGCTAAATGACTCACTAACTGACTCTGAATATGACTGTCTGCTAAATGACTCACTAACTGACTCTGAATAAGAGAGTCTGCTAAATGACTCACTAACTGACTCTGAATAAGACTGTCTGCTAAATGACTCACTAACTGACTCTGAATAAGAGAGTCTGCTAAACGACTCACTAACTGACTCTGAATAAGACTGTCTGCTAAACGACTCACTAACTGACTCTGAATAAGACTGTCTGCTAAATTACTTACTAACTGACTCTGAATAAGAGAGTCTGCTAAACGACTCACTAACTGACTCTGAATAAGAGAGTCTGCTAAACGATTCACTAACTGACTCTGAATAAGACTGTCTGCTAAATGACTCTGAATAAGACTGTCTGCTAAATGACTCACTAACTGACTCTGAATAAGAGAGTCTGCTAAACGACTCACTAACTGACTCTGAATAAGACTGTCTGCTAAACGACTCACTAACTGACTCTGAATAAGACTGTCTTTTTTTTACCTTTATTTATTTATTTAGTCTGCTAAATTACTCACTAACTGACTCTGAATAAGAGAGTCTGCTAAACGACTCACTAACTGACTCTGAATAAGAGAGTCTGCTAAACGATTCACTAACTGACTCTGAATAAGACTGTCTGCTAAATGACTCACTAACTAACTCTGAATAAGAGACTCTGCTAAACGACTCACTAACTGACTCTGAATAAGAGAGTCTGCTAAACGACTCACTAACTGACTGAATAAGACTGTCTGCTAAATGACTCACTAACTGACTCTGAATAAGAGAGTCTGCTAAACGACTCACTAACTGACTGAATAAGACTGTCTGCTAAATGACTCACTAACTGACTCTGAATAAGAGAGTCTGCTAAATGACTCACTAACTGACTCTGAATAAGACTGTCTGCTAAATGACTCTGAATAAGACTGTCTGCTAAACGACTCACTAACTGACTCTGAATAAGAGAGTCTGCTAAATGACTCACTAACTGACTCTGAATAAGACTGTCTGCTAAATGACTCACTAACTAACTCTGAATAAGAGACTCTGCTAAACGACTCACTAACTGACTCTGAATAAGAGAGTCTGCTAAACGACTCACTAACTGACTGAATAAGACTGTCTGCTAAATGACTCACTAACTGACTCTGAATAAGAGAGTCTGCTAAATGACTCACTAACTGACTCTGAATAAGACTGTCTGCTAAATGACTCACTAACTAACTCTGAATAAGAGAGTCTGCTAAACGACTCACTAACTGACTCTGAATAAGAGAGTCTGCTAAACGACTCACTAACTGACTGAATAAGACTGTCTGCTAAATGACTCACTAACTGACTCTGAATAAGACTGTCTGCTAAATGACTCACTAACTGTAAGTCTCTGTGAATAAGACTGTCTGCTAAATGACTCACTAACTGTAAGTCTCTGTGAATAAGACTGTCTGCTAAATGACTCACTAACTGTAAGTCTCTGTGAATAAGACTCTCTGCTAAATGACTCACTAACTGTAAGTCTCTGTTAATAAGACTGGATAAGACTGTCTGCTAAATGACTCACTAACTGACTCTGAATAAGAGAGTCTGCTCAATGACTCACTAACTGACTCTGAATAAGACTGTCTGCTAAACGACTCACTAACTGACTCTGAATAAGACTGTCTGCTAAATTACTCACTAATGGTCTGCTAGATGACTCACTAACTGTCTGCTAAATGACTCACTAACTCTCTGCTAAATGACTCACTAACTGTCTGCTAAATGACTCACTAACTGACTCTGGATAAGACTGTCTTCTAAATGACTCACTAACTGTTTGCTAAATGACTCACTAACTGACTCTGGATAAGACTGTCTGCTAAATGACTCACTAACTGACAAATTAAGTGCGTTCGGAAAGTATTCAGTATTCAGTATTCAGACCCCTTGACTTCTTCCACATTTTGTTACATTACAGCCTTATTCTAAAATGTATTAAAAGTTTCCCCCCCTCATCAATACCCCATAATGACATCACAATACCTCATAATGACATCAAAATACCCCATAATGACATCACAATACCCCATTATGACATCACAATCACTCTAGAAAATAATTGTTTCTCATTTTATTTTCAGAACATATTACAAGGTTGCTTTCAGAGTCCACACTGGGAAGTGTTATCTTGTTTCTGGGATAAAACAGCTAGTTTAAACATTTAGTTTAAAACTGTGTGGCACTAAAAGTGAAAGGTCACCTGCACATTAGCAGTCAGAGTTGGCCTGTTAGTTATTTAGTTAATACAATGAAAGGTATTCAACACTTGAATTTAAACTCAGCTTCAAGCACCGAAACAGATTACTCTTCTCATAATGATACGAACAGACATATTTAAATGTGCAACAGTGTAAATAACCTCTGCACTCCGCAATCAGAATTGGATCTTGACTTTGACCTTTTTAATGGAATTCACAACTAGTTCTGAGGGCGTATCAACAGAAAGCTGTCTGTCTGTCTGTCTGTCTGTCTGTCTGTCTGTCTGTCTGTCTGTCTGTCTGTCTGTCTGTCTGTCTGTCTGTCTGTCTGTCTGTCTGCCTGCCTGCCCGCCTGCCTGCCTGTCTGTCTGTCTGCCTGCCTGCCAGCCTGCCTGCCAGCCTGCCTGACTGCCTGCCTGCCTGTCTGTCTGCCTGCCTGCCTGTCTGTCTGTCTGTCTGCATGCCTGCCTGCCTGCCTGTCTGTCTGTCTGCCTGCCTGTCTGTCTGTCTGTCTGTCTGTCTGTCTGTCTGCATGCCTGCCTGTCTGTCTGTCTGTCTATCTGCCTGCCTGCCAGCCTGCCAGCCTGCCAGCCTGCCTGCCTGCCTGTCTGCCTGTCTGTCAGCCTGCCAGCCTGTCTGTCTGTCTGTCTGTCTGCCTGCCTGCCTGCCTGCCTGCCTGTCTGTCTGTCTGCCTGCCTGTCTGCCTGCCTGTCTGTCTGTCTTTCCATCCGTCTGTCATTCATGAGTATGAATCCGTTAGTCAAGATCTTCCTCTACTGACTGGCTCTTCCTCCCGTGGACATGCCACCTGTGCCGTCTGCCAACTTGTCACAGGGCCGCTGGCATCGCTGTTAATGTATTCCTGGCACGGTGGGGAGGGCCTGCGGCGAAGGGAGCAAGCACAGCACCACGGTGCAGCTTAACATCCAGAGACACACAGATTACGCTCTGAGAAAAACATTTGACTCTCACCGAGAAAGTGATGGGATCATTAGGACGTCTCTCCTACAGTGAGCAAATTCAGTGTTGTTGAGATGGGTGTTTAAAAAATATAATGCTGGAAGGACAATATTTCAGTTACACTGATGTGATGATTTTGAAACGTCTACACGGCAATTCCATTATCTGGTGTTGTGTCCACAGTACCGTTCTAAAGCCAGCCTGTAGCTGAGAAAACACCTATGAAAAGAGGCAAGTAGCGACCCCCTGTAGCTGAGAAAACACCAATGAAAAGAGGCAAGTAGCGACCCCCTGTAGCTGAAAATACACCCATGAAAAGAGGCAAGTAGCGACCCCCTGTTACTGAGAATACACCCATGAAAAGAGGCAAGTAGCGACACCCTGTAGCTGAGAATACACCCATGAAAAGAGGCAAGTAGCGACCCCCTGTAGCTGAGAATACACCCATGAAAAGAGGCAAGTAGCGACCCCCTGTTGCTGAGAATACACCCATGAAAAGAGGCAAGTAGCGACCCCCTGTAGCTGAGAATACACCCATGAAAAGAGGCAAGTAGCGACCCCCTGTAGCTGAGAAAACACCCATGAAAAGAGGCAAGTAGCGACCCCCTGTAGCTGAGAATACACCCATGAAAAGAGGCAAGTAGCGACCCCCTGTTGCTGAGAATACACCCATGAAAAGAGGTAAGTAGCGACACCCTGTAGCTGAGAATACACCCATGAAAAGAGGCAAGTAGCGACCCCCTGTAGCTGAGAATACACCCATGAAAAGAGGCAAGTAGCGACCCCCTGTAGCTGAGAAAACACCCATGAAAAGAGGCAAGTAGCGACTGTCTACATTTACATATTCTAAATGGATACATTATGATCAAGTAACATTGGGTTGTTCAAGATGTGGGTTTGTTTTTCTGCTGTCCAAAAACTTGGAAAAAAAATATGTTCTTATTGAAGACAGAGAAACAGACAGAGCAGTAGTTGACAGCCAGTCATTCAGACAGACAAACAACCAGCCAGACAAAACAACCAGCCAGACAAACAACCAGCCAGAAAAACAACCAACCAGACAAAATAACCAGCCAGACAAAAGAACCAGCCAGACAAACAACCAGCCAGACAAAACAACCAGCCAGACAAAACAACCAATCAGACAAAACAACAAGCCAGACAAACAACCAGCCAGACAAACAACCAGCCAGACAAACAACCAACCAACCAACCAGCCAGCCAGCCAGCCAGCAAGACATACAAATAGCCAGACAGACAGCCAGTTATCCATATGCATGCTGTAATATGAAATATTGTCTTATTAAATACAGACAGACTATGGTTCCCAGACAGAGGGACCAACAGACAGACTATGGTTCCCTGACAGAGGGACCAACAGACAGACTATGGTTCCCAGACAGAGGGACCAACAGACAGACTATGGTTCCCAGACAGAGGGACCAACAGACAGACTATGGTTCCCAGACAGAAGGACAGACTATGGTTCCCAGACAGAGGGACCAACAGACAGACTATGGTTCCCAGACAGAAGGACAGACAGACAGACTATGGTTCCCAGACAGAAGGACAGACAGACAGACTATGGTTCCCAGACAGAAGAACAGACTATGGATCCCAGACAGAAAGACAGACAGACTATGGATCCCAGAAAGAGGGACAGAGAGACAGACTATGGTTCCCAAACAGAAGGACAGACTATGGATCCCAGACAGAAAGACAGAGACTATGGATCCCAGACAGAAGGACAGACAGACAGACTATGGGTCCCAGACAGACAGACAGACTATGGTTCCAGACAGACAGACTATGGATCCCAGACAGAAGGACAGACAGACAGACAGACAGACTATGGGTCCCAGACAGACAGACAGACAGACTATGGATCCCAGACAGAAGGACAGACAGACAGACAGACAGACTATGGGTCCCAGACAGACAGACAGACAGACAGACAGACTATGGGTCCCAGACAGACAGCAGATCCTTGTCTGCACCACATTGGCTGAAATATGTTGAGAGTGTACGGTCACGATGCCAGACTCCTCGACGGCTGTTCCGAGTCTGACTGGCTCTTCAATCACAACCAAAGGGGGCTCCTCTTGGCTGGATAATGCCACGCTCAAGATTATCCTTTTAACAACATGGCTGACAACAGCTGCCAACTGGCATCACTTAAAAGAACACCAATGTCACTTTCAGTTGACGTTCCTCACTAGCCTGCTAGCCTAGTGGCGGTTTCCATGGTTTCACCAGGAGACCAATATGTCCTTTGGGGGAAAGGTGTAGGGGAAGAGGGGGGGGGGGGGGCTCATCTCATTTTTCCTAACAGTAGAGAAAAGGAAATGTAATTTAAAGATATCTCTGAACTGTCAGAAGACATCCCATAGTAAATCATGTGTCATGGATGGGTTTTACCATGAAATAGGGTGCCTATTTCAGCGCATTAAGCCAAACTGTTTCTGGTAAGGATGAGTGCAGTCTAACCATGTCATGTCCTTGGGCTGACCTGATCGAGAGCTCATCTACTTATCTCTCCAACTGGTCTGTCTGGTCTGACCCACTGGAGTACTCTCTGTCTGTATCTGTCTCTCTCTGTCTCTCTGTCTCTCTCTGTCTGTCTGTCTGTCTGTCGCTCAGTGTCTGTCTCTCTGTTGCTCTGTCTCTCTCTGTATCTGCCTGTCTGTATCTGTCTGTCTCGGTCTCTCTCTCTCTCACTCGCTGTCTGTCTGTCTGTCTGTCTGTCTGTCTGTCTGACTGACTGCCTGCCTGTCTCTCCGTGTCTGTCTTTCTTTGTATTTGTCTGTCTGTCTGTTTCTGTCTGTCTGATGTTTGTATTATATTTTGTGCTGCTACCATGCTGTGTTGTCATGTGTTGTTCCCATGTTGTTGTCATGTGGTGTTCCCATGTTGTTGTCATGTTGTGTTGCTACCATGCAGCGTTGTCATGTGTTGTTCCCATGTTGTTGTCATGTGTTGTTCCCATGTTGTTGTCATGTGTTGTTCCCATGTTGTTGTCATGTTGTGTTGCTCCAATGTTGTTGTCATGTTGTGTTGCTGCCATGTTGTTGTCATGTTGTGTTGCTACCATGTTGTTGTCATGTTGTGTTGGTCCCATGTTGTTGTCATGTGTTGCTGCCATGTTGCTGTCACGGTGTGTTGCTCCCATGTTGTTGTCATGTTGTGTTGCTCGCATGTTGTTGTCATGTTGTGTTGCTACCATGCAGTGTTGTCATGTTGTGTTGCTGCCATGCTGTGTTGTCATGTTGTGTTGCTACCATGCAGTGTTGTCATGTTGTGTTGCTCCCATGTTGTTGTCATGTTGTGTTGCTGCCATGTTGTTGTCATGTTGTGTTGCTACCATGCAGTGTTGTCATGTGTTGCTCCCATGTTGTTGTCATGTTGTGTTGCTCCCATGTTGTTGTCATGTTGTGTTGCTACCATGTTGTTGTCATGTTGTGTTGCTACCATGTTGTTGCCATGTAGTGTTGCTACCATGTTGTTGTCATGTGTTGCTGCCATGCTGTGTTGCCATGTGTTGCTGCCATGTTGTTGTCATGTTGTGTTGCTGCCATGTTGTTGTCATGTTGTGTTGCTGCCATGTTGTGTTGTCATGTTGTGTTGTCATGTGTTGCTGCCATGTTGTTGTCATGTTGTGTTGCTGCCATGTTGTGTTGTCATGTGTTGCTGCCATGTTGTTGTCATGTTGTGTTGCTGCCATGTTGTGTTGTCATGTGTTGCTGCCATGTTGTTGTCATGTGTTGTTCCCATGTTGTTGTCATGTTGTGTTGCTCCAATGTTGTTGTCATGTTGTGTTACCACCATGTTGTTATCATGTTGTGCTGCTGCCATGTTGTTGTCATGTTGTGTTGGTCCCATGTTATTGTCATGTGTTGCTGCCATGTTGTTGTCATGGTGTGTTGCTCCCATGTTGTTGTCATGTTGTGTTGCTCGCATGTTGTTGTCATGTTGTGTTGCTACCATGCAGTGTTGTCATGTTGTGTTGCTCCCATGTTGTTGTCATGTTGTGTTGCTGCCATGTTGTTGTCATGTTGTGTTGCTACCATGCAGTATTGTCATGTGTTGCTCCCATGTTGTTGTCATGTTGTGTTGCTCCCATGTTGTTGTCATGTTGTGTTGCTACCATGTTGTTGTCATGTTGTGTTGCTACCATGTTGTTGTCATGTTGTGTTGCTACCATGTTGTTGCCATGTAGTGTTGCTGCCATGTTGTGTTGTCATGTTGTGTTGTCATGTGTTGCTGCCATGTTGTTGTCATGTTGTGTTGCTGCCATGTTGTGTTGTCATGTGTTGCTGCCATGTTGTTGTCATGTTGTGTTGCTGCCATGCTGTGTTGTCATGTGTTGCTGCCATGTTGTGTTGTCATGTTGTGTTGCTGCCATGTTGTTATGTTGTGTTGCTGCCATGTTGTGTTGTCATGTGTTGCTGCCGTGTTGTTGTAAAGTTGTGTTGCTTCCATGTTGTGTTGTCATGTGTTGCTGCCATGTTGTTGTCATGTTGTGTTACTGCCATGTTGTGTTGTCATGTGTTGCTGCCACGTTGTTGTTATGTTGTGTTGCTGCCATGTTGTGTTGTCATGTGTTGCTGCCATGTTGTTGTAAAGTTGTGTTGCTGCCATGTTGTGTTGTCATGTGTTGCTGCCATGTTGTTGTCATGTTGTGTTGCTGCCATGTGTTGTCATGTGTTGCTGCCATGTTGTTGTCATGTTGTGTTACTGCCATGTTGTGTTGTCATGTGTTGCTGCCATGCTATGTTGCTGTCTTAGGTCTCTCTTTATGTAGTGTTGTGTTGTCTCTCTTGGCGTGATGTGTGTGTTGTCTTATATGTATGTAGTGTTGTGTTGTCTCTCTTGGCGTGATGCGTGTTTTGTCCTATATTTATGTAGTGTTGTGTTGTCTCTCTTGGAGTGATGTGTGTGTTGTCCTATATTTATGTAGTGTAGTGTTGTCTCTCTTGGCGTGATGTGTGTGTTGTCCTATATGTATGTAGTGTTGTCTCTCTTGGCGTGATGTGTGTGTTGTCCTATATTTATGTAGTGTAGTGTTGTCTCTCTTGGCGTGATGTGTGTGTTGTCCTATATTTATGTAGTGTTGTGTTGTCTCTCTTGGCGTGATGTGTGTGTTGTCCTATATTTATGTAGTGTAGCGTTGTCTCTCTTGGCGTGATGTGTGTGTTGTCCTATATTTATGTAGTGTTGTGTTGTCTCTCTTGGCGTGATGCGTGTTTTGTCCTATATTTATGTAGTGTTGTGTTGTCTCTCTTGGCGTGATGTGTGTGTTGTCCTATATTTATGTAGTGTAGCGTTGTCTCTCTTGGCGTGATGTGTGTGTTGTCCTATATTTATGTAGTGTTGTGTTGTCTCTCTTGGCGTGATGCGTGTTTTGTCCTATATTTATGTAGTGTAGTGTTGTCTCTCTTGGCGTGATGTGTGTTTTGTCCTATATTTATGTTACTTATTTTACATTTGTAATCCCATCCCCCGTCCCCGCAGGAGGCCATTTGCAAGGCTGTCCTTGTAAAATTAGTTCTTAGCTGACTTGTATGTGGATGTGGATATATGTGTGTGTGTGTGTGTGTGTGTGTGTGTGTGTGTGTGTGTGTGTGTGTGTGTGTGTGTGTGTGTGTGTGTGTGTGTGTGTGTGTGTGTGTGTGTGTGTTGTAGATGTATCTCCAGATGGAGAACTAACCAACAGCCCGGGAGCTTGCTAGCCTCCCACAGAGTCAGCAGAATGCAATTCTTACTCACATCTACCTCCCGATGCTGCTGACAGTTCTACAACAGCAGGGCTTCAGTCTACCTCCCGATGCTGTCAACAGTTCTACAACAGCAGGGCTTCAGTCTACCTCCCGATGCTGTCAACAGTTCTACAACAGCAGGGCTTCCGTCTACCTCCCGATGCTGTTGACAGTTGTACCACATGAAGGGCTTCCATCTACCTCCCGATGCTGTCAACAGTTCTACAACAGCAGAGCTTCCATCTACCTGCCGATGCTGTTGACAGTTGTACCACATGCAGGGCTTCCGTCTAACTCCTGATGCTGTCAACAATTCTACAACAGCAGAGCTTCCGTCTACCTCCCGATGCTGTCAACAGTTCTACAACAGCAGAGCTTCCATGTACCTCCCGATGCTGTCAACAGTTCTACAACAGCAGAGCTTCCATGTACCTCCCGATGCTGTCAACAGTTCTACAACAGCAGAGCTTCCGTCTATCTCCCGATGCTGTCAACAGTTCTACAACAGCAGAGCTTCCATGTACCTCCCGATGCTGTCAACAGTTCTACAACAGCAGAGCTTCCATCTACCTCCCGATGCTGTTGACAGTTCTACAACAGCAGAGCTTCCACGTACCTCCTGATGCTGTCAACAGTTCTACAACAGCAGAGCTTCCATCTACCTCCCGATGCTGTCAACAGTTCTACAATAGCAGGGCTTCCATCTACCTCCCGATGCTGTCGACAGTTCTACAACCGCAGAGCTTCCGTCTACCTCCCGATGCTGTTGACAGTTGTACCACATGCAGGGCTTCCGTCTACCTCCCGATGCTGTCGACAGTTCTACAACAGCAGAGCTTCCATCTACCTCCCGATGCTGTCAACAGTTCTACAACAGCAGAGGTTATGTCTACCTCCCGATGCTGTCGACAGTTCTACAACAGCAGAGCTTCCATCTACCTTCCGATGCTGTCAACAGTTCTACAACCGCAGAGATTCCGTCTACCTCCCGATGCTGTCAACAGTTCTACAATAGCAGAGCTTCAGTCTACCTCCCGATGCTGTAGACAGTTCTACAATAGCAGAGCTTCAGTCTACCTCCCGATGCTGTAGACAGTTCTACAACAGCAGAGCTTCCGTCTACCTCCCGATGCTGTCAACAGTTCTACAACAGCAGAGCTTCCGTCTACCTCCCGATGCTGTCAACAGTTCTACAACAGCAGAGCTTCCGTCTACCTCTCGATGTTGTCAACAGTTCTACAATAGCAGAGCTTCAGTCTACCTCCCGATGCTGTCAACAGTTCTACAACAGCAGAGCTTCCGTCTACCTCCCGATGCTGTCAACAGTTCTACAACAGCAGAGCTTCCGTCTACCTCCCGATGTTGTCAACAGTTCTACAACCGCAGGGCTTCAGTCTACCTCCCGATGCTGTCAACAGTTCTACAACAGCAGAGCTTTGGACAAGTGGACACTTCATGCGAGTGTTCACAGTGACAGTCACTCACCCTTCTAGATAACTTGAAACAGTCCAACCAGGTCTTGTGTCTAGCCAACGGATTTAGCCAATTATCTTCAGTCGGCTGGTGTGAGACCGTGGCAAATGTGGTTTGTCATTGGGGCTTGTTAGGGCCCGTCAATAAATTACACAATAGAAATGGGACAATGTCTTCATGTCGCACATCTTTCAGTTGTCTCGTTCAATTATTTCAATATTTGTAGACGCATTTTTACAATGTATAGTTGGTTTGAGTTTTTTACGTCTTTGAAATTTGGAACTATTGACATAAAAAAAAAAATATTTGTCCCGTGTACAATGTGTCATTTCACTGATGGTGCCTAACTAGCCTCATAGGGATATCGAATGTCAAACCAAATTGACCATGGGCATTACGATCGTGTCGCGTGCAGCTGCATTTAGAATTGATTATTACTTAGGTGCTGCCAGCTGTGCTTATGTGGGCAGGGTTGAAAAAAGAACGAACCCAAGGAAAACTGTCAAGGTACCCTTCATTCCCGTGACATACCATTTGTTCATATCATCTGACAAATCTCCGTTTTGGACGAAACTGACTTTATGACGAAAAAAACAATTATCCTATTTACACTTTATAGTAAATGTTGACACTAGCATTAATGTTTCTGACTCCTGTAGATGCCACATAGGTTGTTTTCAAAACCAGAAGTTGCTTTTTAGGGGCAGTCACTCTTTAAAGGGTCAATCTGCAGTATACACTGTACTCGATACCATCTACTGTATCTTGCCTATGCTGCTCTGTACCATCACTCATTCATATATCCTTATGTACATATTCTTTATCCCCTTACACTGTGTACAAGACAGTAGTTTTGGAATTGTTAGTTAGATTACTTGTTGGTTATTACTGCATTGTCGGAACTAGAAGCACAAGCATTTCGCTACACTCGCATTAACATCTGCTAACCATGTGTATGTGACAAATAAAATTTGATTTGATTTGATTACAGTAGCCATATCAATTGTACTTATAAAGTAATAATATGTAGCCATTGATTCTTGAAGAATTTAACTCAGAAATGACTCATGAGCTTAGTTCAACTGTCGTTACCCCATCAGAACCCAAAATATAAACGTGTTTTACTCCAAAGTACATGTGAACAAAAATCTGTATGGCCTCAGAACATAGTTAAAACCATCATTTTGATTTAATGGATTCCTTGCATCCATAACGATGTCTATGACGTTTCTCCAGCCTCAGCTTTTTACCAAAACAGTGGTGGTTGTTATGCTTTTTTTTTCTATTGTTTCAACTGCTGATTGCCCCTTTAAAGTCCAAAATAAGTCAAACTTGTCCAAACTGAAACAGCCACAAAAACAATTGACACCATAGAGTTATATAGATGTCTCATCTTTGTACCTGTGCCATTACGGAGAATGTGACAGCATGGGCAGCACCATTGGGGCTATCTCCATTTTAAAGTTGCATGCGCCATTCTCTACCAACTGAGCTACAGAGGACCACCATTTTGGGTAGTGGACAAGTGCACACTCCAGAAAAAAAGTGTAGATTTATTTATTTTTATTTTTATTTTAACTTTATTTAACCAGGCAAGTCAGTTTAAGAACAAATTCTTATTTACAATGACAGCCTACCAGGGAACAGTGGGTTACACTGGCTTGTTGTACAGTAGTGGTTCTCAATCGGTGTGAACAATCTTTTGAACAATCATGAGTCTAAATTGCATTTAACTCTACTGTACTGTATCCTACTGTACTCTACTGCACTGCACTGTACTGTACTGTACTGTACTCTACTCTACTGTACTCTACTCTACTGTACTCTACTCTACTGTACTCTACTCTACTGTACTCTACTCTACTCTACTGTACCGTATCCTACTGTACTCTCCTGCACTGCACTGTACTGTACTGTACTCTACTCTACTCTACTGTACTGTATCCTACTGCACTCTACTGCACTGTACTGCACTGTACTGTAATGTACTATACTGTACTGTACAATACTATACTGTAATGTACTGTACTGTACTGTACTATACTATACTATACTATACTGTACTGTACTGTACTGTACTATACTGTACTGTACTGTACTGTAATCTACTGTAATTTACTACACCATACTGTACACTACTGTACTGCACTATACTGTACTGTACTGTAATCTACCGTAATCCACTGCACTATACTGTACACTACTGTACTGCACTATACTGTACTGTAATCTACTGCACTATACTGTACTGTACTGTACCCTAATCTACTGCACTGTACTGTAATCTACCGTAATCTACTGCACTATACTGTACACTACTGTACTGCACTATACTGTACTGTAATCTACTGCACTATACTGTACTGTACTGTCATCTACTGTAATCTACTGCACTATACTGTACACTACTGTACTGTACTGTAATCTACTCTAATCTACTGCACTATACTGTACATTACTGTACTGTACTGTACTGTAATCTACTGCACTATACTGTACACTACTTTACTGTACCCTACTCTACTCTACTGCACCCTACTGTTGAGGAATAGGACAGATAGATGAGGAATAGGACTCTGACAGATAGAAAGGGAAGAATATGCATCTTGTGGTGTTAAGGAAAACCCCTAGATATGAGGTCCCCAGAAAGAAGGGCACTAGACATAAGGCCCTGGAAAGAAGGGCACTAGACACAAGGGCACTATAAATAATGCCCTGGAAAGAAGGACCCTAGACACAAGGGCGCTAGAAATAAGGCCTTGGAAAGAAAGGCCCTAGACACAAGGGCGCTAGAAATAAGGCCCTAGAAATCATTTGAGACGTCCCTCAAGAAACCAATACAAAACTGGATATAAGATGATAATACTATCTCACAATAGCTTTATATTCAGAGGGGTTGGGTTAAATGCAGAAGGCACATTTCGGTCGAAGGCATTCGGTTGTTCAACTGACTAGGTTTCCCCCCTTTTCCTTTTTCTATGACCTACGGTATGAACTCCCCTCTTGATTAGGAGCATACACACCACAGCTCTCACCACCCTCAACAAGTGCAACCTATAAAAAACTTCCCCCGAAACCGAGTGAAATGGAGGACATTCGTCACTGTTTCCAGGATCAAGTAAGTAAGGTCTTACCAGAGACAGTGACTTTAGCCGTGCGGCTGACTATGGCCCCCACTCCCTCTAGCGCTGCCAGACACTGGTAGAGCCCCTCGTCAGGTCGGTGGTGTCGTGAATGAACCACGTTCTGGACCACTAGAGACCCGTTAGGGAACTGCTGTCTCCTCTCGTCCACCACGGCGCTGAGCAACACCCCGTCCTTCTTCCAGACGATGACTGGAATACCCTGATCTGACTGAGCCTCGCAGTCCAGCTGGAGAACACCGCCCCGTAATGTCACCGTGTCCTGGGGTTCCAGAACCAAGCTGAAGTCCACGAACACTTGGCCTGTCTGGGACGGAGATGACGATGAGGTCTCTGCACCTGGAGGAAAGAGAGAGTTGGAGGAAGGAGAGGTTTAGTCTCAGAGCATAGGATCATTGATGAGTCGATTGTATTCAATACATAGTCCTGTCTCAATTAAAGTTGGTAACAAACTGGATTCATAAAATACAAGGTGTGATACGACACCTAAAATTATACCACTAAACCACTGGACCCAAGTCCTACCCGAAAACATTGCTTTATATAGACATTTTGTAAGATTTATTTTATATTTTATAAACATTACCAAGCATACACATAGAAACATCAACTATATCACATCTACCCACTAGCACACACCTCACATCCAGCTACCCACTAACACATACCTCATATCCAGCTACTCACTAGCTCACACCCCATATCCAGCTACCCACTAGCACACACCCAATCACATCTACCCACTAGCTCACACCCCATATCCAGCTACCCACTAGCTCACACCCCATATCCAGCTACCCACTAGCTCACACCCCATATCCAGCTACCCACTAGCTCACACCCCATATATCCAGCTACCCACTAGCTCCATCCCCATATCCAGCTAACCACTAGCACACACCCCATCACATCTACCCACTAGCTCACACCCAATCACATCTACCCACTAGCTCCATCCCCATATCCAGCTAACCACTAGCACACACCCCATCACATCTACCCACTAGCACACACCCAATCACATCTACCCACTAGCTCACACCCCATATCCAGCTACCCACTAGCTCACACCCCATATCCAGCTACCCACTAGCTCACACCCCATATCCAGCTACTCACTAGCTCACACCCCATATCCAGCTACCCACTAGCTCCATCCCCATATCCAGCTAACCACTAGCACACACCCCATCACATCTACCCACTAGCTCACACCCCATCAAAGCTACCCAGACCCACTAGCACACACCCCATATCCAGCTACCCATTAGCACACACCCCATATCCAGCTACCCACTATCACACATTCCCCTATCCAGCTACCCACTATCACACATTCCCCTATCCAGCTACCCACTATCACACACCCCCATCTCCAGCTACCCACTATCACAACCCCCTCTCCAGCTACCCACTAGCACACACCCCATATCCAGCTACCCACTAGCACACACTCATCACAGCTACCCAGACCCACTATCACACATTCCCCTATCCAGCTACCCACTATCACACACCCCCTATCCAGCTACCCACTAGCACACACCCCCATATCCAGCTACCCACTAGCACACACCCCATCACAGCTACCCAGACCCACTATCACACATTCCCCTATCCAGCTACCTACTAGCACACACCCCATATCCAGCTACCCAATAGCTCACACCCCCCTATCCAGCTACACACTATCACACACCCCATCACAGCTACCCAGACCCACTATCACACACCCCATATCCAGCTACCCACTAGCTCAAACTCCCATATCCAGCTACCCACTAGCTCAAACTCCCATATCCAGCTACCCACTAGCTCAAACTCCCATATCCAGCTACCCACTAGCTTACACTCCCATATCCAGCTACCCACTAGCTCACACCCCCATATCCAGCTACCCACTAGCTCACACTCCCATATCCAGCTACCCACTAGCTCACACTCCCATATCCAGCTACCCACTAGCTCCATCCCCATATCCAGCTACCCACTAGCTCACACTCCCATATCCAGCTACCCACTAGCTCACACTCCCATATCCAGCTACCCACTAGCTCCATCCCCATATCCAGCTACCCACTAGCTCACACTCCCATATCCAGCTACCCACTAGCTCACACTCCCATATCCAGCTACCCACTAGCTCACACTCCCATATCCAGCTACCCACTAGCTCACACTCCCATATCCAGCTACCCACTAGCTCACACTCCCATATCCAGCTACCCACTAGCTCACACTCCCATCTCCAGCTACCCACTAGCACACATTCCCATATCCAGCTACCCACTAGCTCACACTCCCATCTCCAGCTACCCACTAGCTCACACCCCATATCCAGCTACCCACTAGCTCACACTCCCATATCCAGCTACCCACTAGCTCACACTCCCATATCCAGCTACGCTACCCACTAGCTCACACTCCCATATCCAGCTACCCACTAGCTTACACTCCCATATCCAGCTACCCACTAGCTCAAACTCCCATATCCAGCTACCCACTAGCTCACACTCCCATATCCAGCTACCCACTAGCTCACACTCCCATATCCAGCTACGCTACCCACTAGCTCACACTCCCATCTCCAGCTACCCACTAGCTCACACTCCCATCTCCAGCTACCCACTAGCTCACACTCCCATATCCAGCTACCCACTAGCTTACACTCCCATATCCAGCTACCCACTAGCTCACACTCCCATATCCAGCTACGCTACCCACTAGCTCACACTCCCATATCCAGCTACCCACTAGCTCACACTCCCATCTCCAGCTACCCACTAGCTCACACTCCCATCTCCAGCGCAGCATCACTTTGGGCTGAAACGGCACCATTTTGTTTCTCTCCGTAGTCTACATCTCTCCGTAGTCTACATCTCTCCGTAGTCTACATCTCTCCGTAGTCTACATCTCTCCGTAGTCTACACACTTTTGATATTTCAATAATAAAACGCTGCATTTCTATACTGAGAGAGTTCAGAGTACATCCTCCGAGCCTCGTCTCCACAGGCCTCCGAGCCTCGTCTCCACAGGCCTTGCTGCCTCGTCTCCACAGGTCTTGCTGCCTCGTCTCCACAGGCCTTGCTGCCTCGTCTCCACAGGCCTTGCTGCCTCGTCTTCACAGGCCTTGCTGCCTTGTCTTCACAGGCCTTGCTGCCTCGTCTCCACAGGCCTTGCTGCCTCGTCTCCACAGGCCTTGTTGCCTCGTCTCCACAGGCCTTGCTGCCTCGTCTCCACAGGCCTTGCTGCCTCGTCTCCACAGGCCTTGCTGCCTTGTCTCCACAGGCCTTGCTGCCTCGTCTCCACAGGCCTTGCTGCCTTGTCTTCACAGGCCTTGCTGCCTTGTCTTCACAGGCCTTGCTGCCTCGTCTTCACAGGCCTTGCTGCCTCGTCTTCACAGGCCCAGCCTCATCAGATATCTACTACAATACCACTACAGACTATAGTACTGCAGTCATATCTACTACAGTAATACTACAGACTATAGTATTACAGTCATATGTACTACAATACCACTACAGACTATAGTACTGTCGTCATATCTACTACAGTAATACTACAGATTATAGTACTGCAGTCATATCTACTACAATATTACTACAGACTATAGTACTGACGTCATATCTACTACAATATTACTACAGACTATAGTACTGCTGTCATATCTACTACAATACCACTGCAGACTATAGTACTGAAGTCATATCTACTACAATACCACTACAGACTATAGTACTGCCGTCATATCTAATACAATAATACTACAGACTATAGTACTGCCGTCAAATCTACTACAATACCTCTACAGACTATAGTACTGTCGTCATATCTACTACAATAATACTACAGACTATAGTACTGCCGTCATATCTACTACAATAATACTACAGACTATAGTACTGTCGTCATATCTACCACAATACCACACCAGACTATAGTACTGCAGTCATATCTACTACAATAATACTACAGACTATAGTACTGCCGTCATATCTACTACAATAATACTACAGACTATAGTACTGCAGTCATATCTACTACAATAATACTGCAGTCATATCTACTACAATACCACTACAGACTATAGTACTACAGTCATATCTACCACAATACCACAACAGACTATACTACTGCAGTCATATCTACTACAATACCACAACATACTATATATAGTACTGCTGTCATATCTACTACAATAATACTACAGATTATAGTACTACAGTCATATCTACTACAATACCACTACAGACTATAGTACTACAGTCATATATACTACAATACCACTACAGACTATAGTACTATAGTCATATCTACTACATTAATACTACTGACTATAGTACTGCAGTCTAGGACTCGGCCTCATTTCTACTCAGACCCTAGGTTCATTAACATGGCTGCCCTGTCCTCACAGGCCCTACCAATCTAGTGCTATCCTAACATCTCCCAGAGTTAGTCTCCGCCCTCGGAGATGACTTTTAACTTTCCCAGTCTGATTGTCCAATGAAACAATCGGTTCAAACTCATCAGAGATGTTGAAGATAAAAACAGTTTTGCTTCGGGAGTAAGAGCTGTCCGTGTTCAGTCATACAAAACACATGACCAGTCCATCCAATCAAAACCATGCATTACACTTTCATTGCCACAGATCTACAGTACATTAAATACGCCATGCCCTTAGAACGACAACAACAAAAATGTATTTTTTCATATGTGAATTGGCTGTTTTTTACGTTGAGTTTATATTTCACAAGTGAAAATCATATCACTTTTTATTTTACCAGGCAAGTCAGTTAAGAACAAATTCTTGTTTTTGTCAGCTCGGGGATTTGAACTTGCAACCTTCCGGTTACTAGTCCAACGCTCTAACCACTAGGCTACCTGCTGGTTACTAGTCCAACTCTCCAACCACCAGGGTACCCTGCCGCCTCTACACTCTAACCACCAGGGTACCCTGCCGCCTCTACACTCTAACCACTAGGCTACCTGCCGCCTCTACACTCTAACCACCAGGGTACCCTGCCGCCTCTACACTCTAACCACTAGGCTACCTGCCGCCTCTACACTCTAACCACCAGGGTACCCTGCCGCCTCTACACTCTAACCACTAGGCTACCTGCCGCCTCTACACTCTAACCACTAGACTACCCTGCCACCTCTACACTCTAACCACTAGGCTACCCTGCCGCCCCTACACTCTAACCACTAGGCTACCTCTACACTATAAACACTAGGCTACCTCTACACTCTAACCACTAGGCTACCTGCCGCCTCTACACTCTAAACACTAGGCTACCTCTACACTCTAACCACTAGGCTACCTGCCGCCTCTACACTCTAAACACTAGGCTACCTCTACACTCTAACCACTAGGCTACCTCTACACTCTAAACACTAGGCTACCTCTACACTCTAACCACTAGGCTACCTCTACACTATAAACACTAGGCTACCTCTACACTCTAACCACTAGGCTACCTGCCACCTCTACACTCTAACCACTAGACTACCCTGCCGCCTCTACACTCTAAACACTAGACTACCCTGCCGCCTCTACACTCTAACCACTAGGCTACCTGCCGCCTCTACACTCTAACCACTAGGGTACCCTGCCGCCTCTACACTCTAACCACTAGGCTACCTGCCACCTCTACACTCTAACCACTAGGGTACCCTGCCGCCTCTACACTCTAACCACTAGGGTACCTGCCGCCTCTACACTCTAACCACTAGGGTACCCTGCCGCCTCTACACTCTAACCACCAGGGTACCCTGCCGCCTCTACACTCTAACCACTAGGCTACCTGCCGCCTCTACACTCTAACCACCAGGGTACCCTGCCGCCTCTACACTCTAACCACTAGGCTACCTGCCACCTCTACACTCTAACCACCAGGGTACCCTGCCACCTCTACACTCTAACCACTAGGCTACCTGCCGCCTCTACACTCTAACCACTAGGCTACCTGCCGCCTCTACACTCTAACCACTAGGCTACCTGCCACCTCTACACTCTAACCACTAAGCTACCTGCCGCCTCTACACTCTAACCACCAGGGTACCCTGCCGCCTCTACACTCTAACCACTAGGCTACCTGCCACCTCTACACTCTAACCACTAGGCTACCTGCCACCTCTACACTCTAACCACTAAGCTACCTGCCGCCTCTACACTCTAACCACCAGGGTACCCTGCCACCTCTACACTCTAACCACTAAGCTACCTGCCGCCTCTACACTCTAACCACCAGGGTACCCTGCCGCCTCTACACTCTAACCACTAGGCTACCTGCCACCTCTACACTCTAACCACTAGGCTACCTGCCACCTCTACACTCTAACCACTAAGCTACCTGCCGCCTCTACACTCTAACCACCAGGGTACCCTGCCGCCTCTACACTCTAACCACCAGGGTACCCTGCCGCCTCTACACTCTAACCACCAGGGTACCCTGCCGCCTCTACACTCTAACCACCAGGGTACCCTGCCGCCTCTACACTCTAACCACTAAGCTACCTGCCGCCTCTACACTCTAACCACCAGGGTACCCTGCCACCTCTACACTCTAACCACTAAGCTACCTGCCGCCTCTACACTCTAACCACCAGGGTACCCTGCCGCCTCTACACTCTAACCACTAGGCTACCTGCCACCTCTACACTCTAACCACTAGGCTACCTGCCACCTCTACACTCTAACCACTAAGCTACCTGCCGCCTCTACACTCTAACCACCAGGGTACCCTGCCGCCTCTACACTCTAACCACCAGGGTACCCTGCCGCCTCTACACTCTAACCACCAGGGTACCCTGCCGCCTCTACACTCTAACCACTAGGCTACCTGCCGCCTCTACACTCTAACCACTAGGCTACCTGCCGCCTCTACACTCTAACCACCAGGGTACCCTGCCGCCTCTACACTCTAACCACTAGGCTACCTGCCGCCTCTACACTCTAACCACCAGGGTACCCTGCCACCTCTACACTCTAACCACTAGGCTACCTGCCGCCTCTACACTCTAACCACTAGGCTACCTGCCGCCTCTACACTCTAACCACTAGGCTACCTGCCGCCTCTACACTCTAACCACTAGGCTACCTGCCACCTCTACACTCTAACCACTAAGCTACCTGCCGCCTCTACACTCTAACCACCAGGGTACCCTGCCGCCTCTACACTCTAACCACTAGGCTACCTGCCACCTCTACACTCTAACCACTAGGCTACCTGCCACCTCTACACTCTAACCACTAAGCTACCTGCCGCCTCTACACTCTAACCACCAGGGTACCCTGCCACCTCTACACTCTAACCACTAAGCTACCTGCCGCCTCTACACTCTAACCACCAGGGTACCCTGCCGCCTCTACACTCTAACCACTAGGCTACCTGCCACCTCTACACTCTAACCACTAGGCTACCTGCCACCTCTACACTCTAACCACTAAGCTACCTGCCGCCTCTACACTCTAACCACCAGGGTACCCTGCCGCCTCTACACTCTAACCACCAGGGTACCCTGCCGCCTCTACACTCTAACCACCAGGGTACCCTGCCGCCTCTACACTCTAACCACCAGGGTACCCTGCCGCCTCTACACTCTAACCACTAAGCTACCTGCCACCTCTACACTCTAACCACTAGGCTACCTGCCACCTCTACACTCTACCCACTAGGCTACCTGCCACCTCTACACTCTAACCACTAGGCTACCCTGCCACCTCTACACTCTAACCACTAGGCTACCCTGCCTCCTCTACACTCTAACCACTAAGCTACCTGCCGCCTCTACACTCTAACCACCAGGGTACCCTGCCACCTCTACACTCTAACCACTAGGCTACCTGCCACCTCTACACTCTAACCACTAGGCTACCCTGCCTCCTCTACACTCTAACCACTAAGCTACCTGCCGCCTCTACACTCTAACCACCAGGGTACCCTGCCACCTCTACACTCTAACCACTAGGCTACCTGCCACCTCTACACTCTAACCACTAGGCTACCTGCCGCCTCTACACTCTAACCACCAGGGTACCCTGCCACCTCTACACTCTAACCACTAGGCTACCTGCCGCCTCTACACTCTAACCACTAGGCTACCCTGCCGCCTCTACACTCTAACCACCACGGTACCCTGCCGCCTCTACACCACATGTGAAAACGTCACATTCAGATGTGGAATTGCAAGTTCACATTTGTAAAACATTAACATGTGAAAATTACATGTGCTGTTTCACATGTGAGAAAATCTGTGAAAATCTCACTTTCAAATGTCGCTTCAAGTTTAACAGTTTTAATGTCACACACACAAATACAGTGAAATGCTTTTCTTGAAAACTCAAAACCCAACAATGCAAGAATTAATAACAATGTATTACTAGAAAGAAAAAAACATGAGAAATAAGAATAAGAAACATGAAATACACAATAAAGTAAGAAAGCAGGAAACATTCAAAAAGTCAGTACCACATTAACAATGTACAGGGATACTGGAGTGATGGAGGTAGATATGTATAGGGGTGTGTGTGTGTGTGTGTGTGTGTGTGTGTGTGTGTGTGTGTGTGTGTGTGTGTGTGTGTGTGTGTGTGTGTGTGTGTGTGTGTGTGTTTTGGAGTGACAGTGTGTGTGAGTGTGTAGGGCCCTGTGAGGGTAAGGGCCCTGTGAGGGTAGGGCCCTGTGAGGGTAGGGCCCTGTGAGGGTAGGGCCCTGTGAGGGTAAGGGCCCTGTGAGGGTAAGGCCCTGTGAGGGTAGGGCCCTGTGAGGATAAGGGCCCTGTGAGGGTAGGGCCCTGTGAGGGTAGGGCCCTGTGAGGATAAGGGCCCTGTGAGGGTAAGGCCCTGTGAGGGTAGGGCCCTGTGAGGGTAGGGCCCTGTGAGGGTAAGGGCCCTGTGAGGGTAAGGCCCTGTGAGGGTAGGGCCCTGTGAGGATAAGGGCCCTGTGAGGGTAAGGCCCTGTCAGGGTAGGGCCCTGTGAGGGTAGGGCCCTGTGAGGGTAGGGGTGAAATAGTGTTGTTGTCCTAAGAAAATATATTGTTAACATGTTTCCACATGTGGAATTGCATATTCTGTAATGTCATGGTTTTGCATTGATGTTTTATTTTAATTTTATTTCACCTTTATTTAACCAGGTAGGCTAGTTGAGAACAAGTTCTCATTTGCAACTGCGACCTGGCCAAGATAAGGCATAGCAGTGTGAACAGACAACACAGAGTTACACATGGAGTAAACAATTAACAAGTCAATAACACAGTAGAAAACAAAGGGGGAGTCTATATACAATGTGTGCAAAAGGCATGAGGTAGGCGAATAATTACAATTTTGCAGATTAACACTGGAGTGATAAATGATCAGATGGTCATGTACAGGTAGAGATATTGGTGTGCAAAAGAGCAGAAAAGTAAATAAATAAAAACAGTATGGGGATGAGGTAGGTGAAAATGGGTGGGCTATTTACCAATAGACTATGTACAGCTGCAGCGATCGGTTAGCTGCTCAGATAGCAGATGTTTGAAGTTGGTGAGGGAGATAAAAGTCTCCAACTTCAGCGATTTTTGCAATTCGTTCCAGTCACAGGCAGCAGAGTACTGGAACGAAAGGCGGCCAAATGAGGTGTTGGCTTTAGGGATGATCAATGAGATACACCTGCTGGAGCGCGTGCTACGGATAGGTGTTGCCATCGTGACCAGTGAGCTGAGATAAGGCGGAGCTTTACCTAGCATGGACTTGTAGATGACCTGGAGCCAGTGGGTCTGGCGACGAATATGTAGCGAGGGCCAGCCGACTAGAGCATACAAGTCGCAGTGGTGGGTGGTATAAGGTGCTTTAGTGACAAAACGGATGGCACTGTGATAGACTGCATCCAGTTTGCTGAGTAGAGTGTTGGAAGCCATTTTGTAGATGACATCGCCGAAGTCGAGGATCGGTAGGATAGTCAGTTTTACTAGGGTAAGCTTGGCGGCGTGAGTGAAGGAGGCTTTGTTGCGGAATAGAAAGCCGACTCTTGATTTGATTTTCGATTGGAGATGTTTGATATGAGTCTGGAAGGAGAGTTTGCAGTCTAGCCAGACACCTAGGTACTTATAGATGTCCACATATTCTAGGTCGGAACCATCCAGGGTGGTGATGCTAGGCGGGCATGCGGGTGCAGGCAGCGATCGGTTGAAAAGCATGCATTTGGTTTTACTAGCGTTTAAGAGCAGTCGGAGGCCACGGAAGGAGTGTTGTATGGCATTGAAGCTTGTTTGGAGGTTAGATAGCACAGTGTCCAATGACGGGCCGAAAGTATATAGAATGGTGTCGTCTGCGTAGAGGTGGATCAGGGAATCGCCCGCAGCAAGAGCAACATCATTGATGTATACAGAGAAAAGAGTCGGACCGATGTACAGAGCCTTCGGAAAGTATTCAGACCCCTTTGATTTTTTCCACACTTTGCTATGTAACAGCCTCATTCTAAAATTGATTCAAATACATTTTTTAAATACTCAGCAATCTACACACAATACCCCATAATGACAAAGGGGAAAATATGTTTTCAGAAAAATACCTTATTTACATAAGTATTCAGACCTTTTGATCTGACGTTACAACACGAGTCACTGTTTACCACATTACCCTTAAAGAGATGGGTGTGGTCTAAGGCTTAAGAGGGTGTGAACCATGCTGAATGGGTGTGGTCTAAGGCTTATGAGGGTGTGAACCATGCTGAATGGGTGTGGTCTAAGGCTTAAGAGGGTGTGAACAATGCTGAATGGGTGGAGACAAAGGAGAGCTCTCCAGTAGGTACCAAAACATTCAAAGGCCATTTTCTCAAAAGTGGGGTTACAAGTTTATCAACTTTCCAAGCGGAATTATGTTCCCATTGTTCCCTATATACAATTTTGTAGATCTGCGTCTCTACTTTTATCGAATATAAAATAAAAACACAAATTCATATTTTGCTACGTAAGACCGAATCAAGGTAGTCGGTCACAATTGAGCTCAGGTGCATCCTGTTTCCATTGATCATCCTTGAGATGTTCTACAACTGGATTGGAGTCCACCTGTGGCAAATTCAATTCATTGGACATGTTTTGGAAAAAACACAAACCTGTCTATATAAGTTCCCACAGTTGACAGTGCATGTCAGAGCAAAAACCGAGCCATGAGGTCGAAGGAGTAGAGCTCCGAGACAGGATTGTGTCGAAGGGCACAGCTCTAGGAAAGGGCACCAAAACATATCTAGAACACAGTGGCCTCCATCATTCTTAAATCAAATGTACTGCGTTGGACAGTCCTCCCCTTCCTCCTCTGAGGAGCCTCCACTGGTTCCAACCTAACATTCATACATATTAATAACCTCACTAACTTTAAACGTCAGCTGTCAGAGCACCTTACCGATCGCAGCAGCTGTACACAGCCCATCTGTAAACAGCCCATCTGTACACAGCCCATCTGTAAATAGCCCATCCAACCAACTACCTACCTCATCCCCATATTTGTTTCTGTTGTTCTGCTCTTTTGCACACCAGTATTTCTACTTGCACATCCCCATCTGCACATCAATCACTCCAGTGTTAATTTGCTAGATTGTAATTACTTCGCCACTATGGCCTATTTATTGCCTTACCTCCTTACCTCATTGGCACACACTGTATACAGACTGTTCTAGTGTGTTATTGACTGTATGTTTGTTTATTCCATGTGTAACTCTGTTGTTGTTGTCTGTGTCGAACTGCTTTGCTTTATCTTGACCAGGTCGCAGTTGTAAATGAGAACTTGATCTCAACTGGCCTACCTGGTTAAATAAAGGGTTATATATATAAATACCTGGTTAAATAAAGGGTTAGAGTTATATATATAAATACCTGGTTAAATAAAGGGTTATATATATAAACACCTGGTTAAATAAAGGGTTAGGGTTATATATATAAATACCTGGTTAAATAAAGGGTTAGAGTTATATATATAAATACCTGGTTAAATAAAGGGTTAGAGTTATATATATAAATACCTGGTTAAATAAAGGGTTATATATATAAATACCTGGTTAAATAAAGGGTTATATATATAAATACCTGGTTAAATAAAGGGTTATATATATAAATACCTGGTTAAAGAAAGGGTTATATATATAAATACCCGGTTAAATAAAGGGTTAGAGTTTTATATATAAATACCTGGTTAAATAAAGGGGAAATAAAAATAAATACATATAAAATAATTCTGACTGTGACAGCAGAAACATGAGCAGGTAGGCTCCCAAATCCCACAAATGCGTAAACTTTAGAGAGTCACCTTTCAGGCTTTCATGTTCTGTGTTCTTCTGTAGAGCAGGGACATGAACCCCCTATCTTCTCCTTCCCCTCTCTTCTCCTTCCCTCCCTCCTCCTCCCTCCCTCCTCCTCTCTCTCTCTCTGTGTCCTCCTATTCGTTATGAGGGAGATGAGCGAAAGACGCGATCCTCTCTGCAAGGTGCCAATGTGAGTAATACATGCAGAAAACATGTGTCTGCGCCCCAATGACACCCTATTCCCTATGTAGTGAACTACTTCTGATGAGGGTTCCACAGGGCTCTGGTCTAAAGTAGTGCTCTATATAGAGAAGAGATCATTCTGTGTTGTTCTGTACGACAGAAGACAAACAGCAGTTCATGTCACTGCACACAAAATAGTTTCAGACAAACTCAGCAGAGATATAAAGTTTGGGAAATTCATTTATTTTTAATTTTTTCTAAATGTAATTTGAAATAAACACTTCACATTAAGACATTATCATGTAAGCAACAAAAGGTGAGTGCAGACAGACAGTCAGTGAAATAGTACAGACTGACAGTCAGTGAAATAGTGCAGACAGACAGTCAGTGAAATAGTACAGACAGACAGTCAGTGAAATAGTACAGACAGACAGTCAGTGAAATAGTACAGACAGACAGTCAGTGAAATAGTACAGACAGACAGTCAGTGAAATAGTGCAGACAGACAGTCAGTGAAATAGTACAGACAGACAGTCAGTGAAATAGTACAGACAGACAGTCAGTGAAATAGTACAGACAGACAGTCAGTGAAATAGTACAGACAGACAGTCAGTGAAATAGTACAGACAGACAGTCAGTGAAATAGTACAGACAGACAGTCAGTGAAATAGTACAGACAGACAGTCAGTGAAATAGTACAGACAGACAGTCAGTGAAATAGTACAGACAGACAGTCAGTGAAATAGTACAGACAGTCAGTGAAATAGTACAGACAGACAGTCAGTGAAATAGTACAGACAGACAGTCAGTGAAATAGTACAGACAGTCAGTGAAATAGTGCAGACAGACAGTCAGTGAAATAGTACAGACAGACAGTCAGTGAAATAGTACAGACAGACAGTCAGTGAAATAGTACAGACAGACAGTCAGTGAAATAGTACAGACAGACAGTCAGTGAAATAGTACAGACAGACAGTCAGTGAAATAGTACAGACAGACAGTCAGTGAAATAGTACAGACAGACAGTCAGTGAAATAGTACAGACAGACAGTCAGTGAAATAGTACAGACAGACAGTCAGTGAAATAGTGCAGACAGACAGTCAGTGAAATAGTACAGACAGACAGTCAGTGAAATAGTACAGACTGAACAAAGACCAAAGAAAGGGTGTGGTGGCTCACAGATAGAATAAAGAGGAAACGAGGGGGATACAGAGAGATGGAAACAGAGAGATGGAAACAGAGGAGTAGGGGGAAACGAGGGGGGATACAGAGAGATGGAAACAGAGGAGTAGGGGGAAACAGGAAGGGATACAGAGAGATGGAAACAGAAGAGTAGGGGGAAACAGGAAGGGATACAGAGAGATGGAAACAGAAGAGTAGGGGGAAACAGGAAGGGATACAGAGAGATGGAAACAGAGGAGTAGGGGGAAACAGGAAGGGATACAGAGAGATGGAAACAGAAGAGTAGGGGGAAACAGGAGGGATACAGAGAGATGGAAACAGAGGAGTAGGGGGAAACGATGGGGGATAAAGAGAGATGGAAACAGAGGAGTAGGGGGAAACAGGAAGGGATACAGAGAGATGAAAACAGAAGAGTAGGGGGAAACAGGAAGGGATACAGAGAGATGGAAACAGAAGAGTAGGGGGAAACAGGAAGGGATACAGAGAGATGGAAACAGAAGAGTAGGGGGAAACAGGAAGGGATACAGAGAGATGGAAACAGAGGAGTAGGGGGAAACAGGAAGGGATACAGAGAGATGGAAACAGAGGAGTAGGGGGAAACGAGGGGGGATACAGAGAGATGGAAACAGAGGAGTAGGGGGAAACAGGAAGGGATACAGAGAGATGGAAACAGAGGAGTAGGGGGAAACAGGAAGGGATACAGAGAGATGGAAACAGAAGAGTAGGGGGAAACAGGAAGGGATACAGAGAGATGGAAACAGAGGAGTAGGGGGAAACAGGAAGGGATACAGAGAGATGGAAACAGAAGAGTAGGGGGAAACAGGAAGGGATACAGAGAGATGGAAACAGAGGAGTAGGGGGAAACAGGAAGGGATACAGAGAGATGGAAACAGAAGAGTAGGGGGAAACAGGAAGGGATACAGAGAGATGGAAACAGAGGAGTAGGGGGAAACAGGAAGGGATACAGAGAGATGGAAACAGAGGAGTAGGGGGAAACGAGGGGGGATACAGAGAGATGGACACAGAGGAGTAGGGGGAAACAGGAAGGGATACAGAGAGATGGAAACAGAAGAGTAGGGGGAAACAGGCAGGGATACAGAGAGATGGAAACAGAGGAGTAGGGGGATACAGAGAGATGGAAACAGAGAGATGGACACAGAGGAGTAGGGGGAAACGAGGGGGGGATACAGAGAGATGGAAACAGAGGAGTAGGGGGAAACAGGAAGGGATACAGAGAGATGGAAACAGAGGAGTAGGGGGAAACGAGGGGGGATACAGAGAGATGGAAACAGAGGAGTAGGGGGATACAGAGAGATTGAAACAGAGGAGTAGGGGGAAACAGGAAGGGATACAGAGATATGGAAACAGAGGAGTAGGGGGGAACGGGGGGATACAGAGGGATGGAAACAGAGGAGTAGGGGGGAACGGGGGGATACAGAGGGATGAAAACAGAAGAGAAGGGGGAAATGAGGGAGGGATACAGAGAGATGGAAACAGAAGGGTAGGGGGAACGGGAGGGATACATAGAGATGTAGAGTAGAATTGTAAAAAATTGTCTAAATCCCCATTTCCCTCTTTCCCACTGACAAGGGAAGGGGGATGGTTTGAAGAAGCCATGAACTGACAGATGAAAAGGAGGAGGAGGAAAGGGGAATGGGCTGGGGGTTAGACTGCATACCAAACAACCAGAGAGACCAAACAAGCAGAGAGAACGATACACAGAGAGCGAGAGAGAGAGAGAGAGAGAGAGAGAGAGAGAGAGAGAGAGAGAGATACAGAGGAGAGGGGGAGAGGGGGAGAGGGGGAGGGGGGAGAGGGGGAGGGGGGAGGGGGAGAGGGGGAGAGGAGGATGGGGGTTAGGCTGCATCCCAAACGACAACACCCCAGACACATAAAAACAGCCTGTCAGTAAAAGATCTCCGTTAAACAGGAAATGAGCAGCCCATCTCCCGAAACGGTGCCCAGGCACTACAGCGTGACTGACTGTACGCAGACCAATATTATCAATGTGTCAGGCTGGACCTCTCCGCCTGCTCCTCCTCACTCCTCAGGACAAAGCCTGGGAATCTGGGCTTGAGTGCCAAATGACAACCCGTTCACCTACATAGTGCACTACTTTTGACCTGCCTGCTTTCGGATGCACCCCAGGTTACTGAAATTGATACAGGGAGGGGACACATGCTGCCCTGGGGCCTGACATTTACCTTCTGATTCATTCAGACAGTGATCTGGGATGTACCATTCAGACAGTGATCTGGGATGTACCATTCAGACAGTGATCTGGGATGTACCATTCAGACAGCGATCTGGGATGTACCATTCAGACAGTGATCTGGGATGTACCATTCAGACAGTGATCTGGGATGTACCATTCAGACAGTGATCTGGGATGTACCATTCAGACAGCGATCTGGGATGCACCATTCAGACAGTGATCTGGGATGTACCATTCAGACAGTGATCTGGGATGTACCGTTCAGACAGCGATCTGGGATGTACCGTTCAGACAGCGATCTGGGATGCACCATTCAGACAGAGATCTGGGATGTACCATTCAGACAGCGATCTGGGATGTACCGTTCAGACAGCGATCTGGGATGCACCATTCAGACAGAGATCTGGGATGTACCATTCAGACAGCGATCTGGGATGTACCGTTCAGACAGCAATCTGGGATGTACCGTTCAGACAGCGATCTGGGATGTACCATTCAGACAGCGATCTGGGATGTACCATTCAGACAGTGATCTGGGATGTACCATGACTGACTGTGGCCCACTACAGCTGTGATATCTACCATGACTGACTGACTGTGGCCCACTACAGCTGTGATATCTACCATGACTGACTGTGAACCACTACAGCTGTGATATCTACCATGACTGACTGACTGTGGCCCACTACAGCTGTGATATCTACCATGACTGACTGTGACCCACTACGGCTGTGACATCTACCATGACTGACTGACTGTGACCCACTACGGCTGTGATATCTACCATGACTGACTGACTGTGGCCCACTACAGCTGTGATATCTACCATGACTGACTGACTGTGGCCCACTACGGCTGTGATATCTACCATGACTGACTGACTGTGGCCCACTACAGCTGTGATATCTACCATGACTGACTGACTGTGGCCCACTACAGCTGTGATATCTACCATGACTGAATGTGGCCCACTACAGCTGTGATATCTACCATGACTGACTGACTGTGACCCACTACGGCTGTGATATCTACCATGACTGACTGACTGTGGCCCACTACAGCTGTGATATCTACCATGACTGACTGACTGTGGCCCACTACAGCTGTGATATCTACCATGACTGACTGACTGTGGCCCACTACAGCTGTGATATCTACCATGACTGACTGTGTGACAGTGCCCTGCCCAATATATTCACTGTGATAGGCTGGACCATAGAACGACAATGATAGGCTGGACCATAGAACTGCAATGATAGACTGGACCATAGAACTACAATGATAGACTGGACCATAGAACTACAATGATAGACTGGACCATAGAACTACAATGATAGACTGGACCATAGAACTACAATGATAGACTGGACCATAGAACTACAATGATAGACTGGACCATAGAACTACAATGATAGACTGGACCATAGAACTACAATGATAGACTGGACCATAGAACTACAATGATAGACTGGACCATAGAACTACAATGATAGACTGGACCATAGAACTACAATGATAGACTGGACCATAGAACTACAATGATAGACTGGACCATAGAACTACAATGATAGACTGGACCATAGAACTACAATGATAGACTGGACCATAGAACTACAATGATAGACTGGACCATAGAACTACAATGATAGACTGGACCATATAACTATAATGATAGACTGGACCATAGAAATATAATAATAGACTGGAGCGTAGAAATATAATGATAGACTGGACCATAGAGATATAATGATAGACTGGACCATAGAACTACAATGATAGACTGGACCATAGAAATATAATAATAGACTGGACCATAGAAATATAATAATAGACTGGACCATAGAAATATAATAATTGACTGGAGCGTAGAAATATAATGATAGACTGGACCATAGAGATATAATGATAGACTGGACCATAGAACTACAATGATAGACTGGACCATAGAAATATAATAATAGACTGGACCATAGAAATATAATAATAGACTGGACCATAGAAATATAATAATAGACTGGAGCGCTCCCTCTACCAAAGGTAGAATCTGACCAAAGGTTGTGTTCAATAGGTACATAATGAACCAAGCAGTATGAAAACGGAAACGGCGAGGTAGCACTATGTGAACTTGTCCAATAAGAAAAGCTTGTTTTCCGTTGCAACTCGTTTTGCTACGGTGTGCCCTAATGAACATGACCCACTGTGAGGGTACAGAAATCACTGCCCTGGGGAATTAATCAATTCTGATTCATTTATTTAGACAGCCTCCTTTTATTCTTAGTCAAAAATTTGTCACACACAGGGGACCCTCGTTTGTTCCTACATTATAATTGATGACCACCGTTCGTTTCTACATTATAAACAATGACTACTGTTCGTTCATACATTATAAATGATGACCACCGTTCGTTCCTACATTATTTATTTTTTATTTTTTTACCTTTATTTAACCAGGCAAGTCAGTTAAGATCAAATTCTTATTTACAATGACGGCCTACCCCAGACAAACCCAGACGATGCTGGGCCAATTGTGCACCTCCTTATGGGACTCCCAATCACGGCCTGTTGTGATAACAGTACCTGAGGTAACAGAACTTGAGGTAACAGAACTTGAGGTAACAGAACTTGAGGTAACAGTACCTGAGGTAATAGAACTTGAGGTAACAGAACTTGAGGTAACAGAACTTGAGGTAATAGAACTTGAGGTAACAGAACTTGAGGTAATAGAACTTGAGGTAACAGAACTTGAGGTAACAGAACTTGAAGTAACAGAACTTGAGGTAACAATACTTGAGGTAACAGAACTTGAGTTAACAGAACTTGAGGTAACAGAACTTGAGGTAATAGAACTTGAGGTAACAGAACTTGAGGTAACAGAACTTGAGGTAACAATACTTGAGGTAACAATACTTGAGGTAACAGAACTTGAGTTAACAGAACTTGAGGTAACAGAACTTGAGGTAACAATACTTGAGGTAACAGAACTTGAGTTAACAGAACTTGAGGTAACAGAACTTGAGGTAACAGAACTTGAGTTAACAGAACTTGAGGTAACAGAACTTGAGGTAACAGAACTTGAGGTAACAATACTTGAGGTAACAGAACTTGAGTTAACAGAACTTGAGGTAACAGAACTTGAGGTAACAGAACTTGAGGTAACAATACTTGAGGTAACAGAACTTGAGGTAACAGAACTTGAGGTAACAATACTTGAGGTAACAGAACTTGAGGTAACAGAACTTGAGGTAACAGAACTTGAGGTAACAATACTTGAGGTAACAGAAATTGAGGTAACAATACTTGAGGTAACAGAACTTGAGGTAATAGAACTTGAGGTAATAGAACTTGAGGTAAGAGAACTTGAGGAAACAGAACTTGAGGTAACAGAACTTGAGGTAACAATACTTGAGGTAACAGAACTTGAGGTAATAGAACTTGAGGTAATAGAACTTGAGGTAAGAGAACTTGAGGAAACAGAACTTGAGGTAACAGAACTTGAGGTAACAGAACTTGAGGTAACAGAACTTGAGGTAACAGAACTTGAGGTAACAATACTTGAGGTAACAGAACTTGAGGTAATAGAACTTGAGGTAATAGAACTTGAGGTAACATTACAAATGTCATATTATGAGGTAACAGAACTTGAGGTAACAGAACTTGAGGTAACAGAACTTGAGGTAACAGAACTTGAGGTAACAGAACTTGAGTTAACAGAACTTGAGGTAACAGAACTTGAGTTAACAGAACTTGAGGTAACAGAACTTGAGGTAACAGAACTTGAGGTAACAGAACTTGAGGTAACAATACTTGAGGTAATAGAACTTGAGGTAACAGAACTTGAGGAAACAGAACTTGAGGTAACAGAACTTGAGGTAACAGAACTTGAGGTAATAGAACTTGAGGTAACAGAACTTGAGGTAACAGAACTTGAGGTAACAGAACTTGAGGTAACAGAACTTGAGGTAATAGAACTTGAGGTAACAGAACTTGAGTTAACAGAACTTGAGGTAACAGAACTTGAGGTAACAGAACTTGAGGTAATAGAACTTGAGGTAACAGAACTTGAGTTAACAGAACTTGAGGTAACAGAACTTGAGGTAACAGAACTTGAGGTAACAATACTTGAGGTAACAGAACTTGAGTTAACAGAACTTGAGGTAACAGAACTTGAGGTAACAGAACTTGAGGTAACAATACTTGAGGTAACAGAACTTGAGGTAATAGAACTTGAGGTAATAGAACTTGAGGTAAGAGAACTTGAGGAAACAGAACTTGAGGTAACAGAACTTGAGGTAACAGAACTTGAGGTAACAGAACTTGAGGTAACAGAACTTGAGGTAACAATACTTGAGGTAACAGAACTTGAGGTAATAGAACTTGAGGTAATAGAACTTGAGGTAACATTACAAATGTCATATTATGAGGTAACAGAACTTGAGGTAACAGAACTTGAGGTAACAGAACTTGAGGTAACAGAACTTGAGGTAACAGAACTTGAGTTAACAGAACTTGAGGTAACAGAACTTGAGTTAACAGAACTTGAGGTAACAGAACTTGAGGTAACAGAACTTGAGGTAACAGAACTTGAGGTAACAGAACTTGAGGTAACAATACTTGAGGTAACAGAACTTGAGTTAACAGAACTTGAGGTAACAGAACTTGAGGTAACAGAACTTGAGGTAACAATACTTGAGGTAACAGAACTTGAGGTAACAGAACTTGAGGTAACAATACTTGAGGTAACAGAACTTGAGGTAACAGAACTTGAGGTAACAGAACTTGAGGTAACAATACTTGAGGTAACAGAAATTGAGGTAACAATACTTGAGGTAACAGAACTTGAGGTAATAGAACTTGAGGTAATAGAACTTGAGGTAAGAGAACTTGAGGAAACAGAACTTGAGGAAACAGAACTTGAGGTAACAGAACTTGAGGTAACAGAACTTGAGGTAACATTACAAATGTCATATTATGAGGTAACAGAACTTGAGGTGGTGCTCTTTCAAAAAAAAATGCACTGGATCCAAAATGGCACTGTATAGGCAAGATAAAATGAGGTAAAAAAAAAAATACCTTCCTTCCTTCTTGTTATAAATATTCATCGTTCAAGAAAACAACACGTGTTAGTGATCTGATCTTCACACCGACACCCAACACAACATACAACTGACGTAATTAAAACAGTTATAAATACCTGGAACAAACCGTGTATATATGGGGAAACAATTTGAACCTCCAGAACATGCAATGCTTACCAACAACGTTATGAAACCAGCCGTCGGTTAATTTTTTTCTTGAGCGGATGGAGAGTTAATATGATATAATAATAAAATGGGCGGGAACATGATTACAAATCATTTGTCGACTGAAAATTGACCCGCGAGAAGCCACAAACAGATATAATATTTGACTAAAACAATAATAATTTCAAACCTTGCTTATATTTTTATACGATCACATATGTACAGTGAGGCAAAAAAGTATTTAGTCCGCCACCAATTGTGCAAGTTCTCCCGCTTAAAAAAAGATGAGAGAGGCCTGTAATTTCCATCATAGGTTACACTTCAACTATGACAGACAAAATGAGAAGAAAAAAAATCCAGAAAATCAATTTTTTTGCCCCACTGTATATATTTCTATTATGAGTGGGGAAATACTTTGAAACTCATTTCCAAAAATAATATCTCGTAGAGTTGACTTGCTGGTGTTTTTACAATCTTTAATTTTTTGTTCGGGAAAACATAAAAGTGTCTGTGGGCCACCAGTCGTGGGCACCCTGGTCTAGAATCGCTTTCTTTTTTTGGTAATATTATGAGTACTTTGGTCTAAGTCTAGCTCGTAGTCTATCCCTGTCAAAGACTCAAACCCGGGTTCAAGTACCATTTAAAAATAATTTCAAATGCTTTTAGTTGTGCCTTGATGAACCTTGTCTGGTACAATGGATTCACACCTCAAAAACCCTCTCCATCTGGCACTTCAGGCAGACTATGGCAAACACATACAACAAAAATGTCAAATACTATTTGAACCCAGGTCTGAAAAGTTCCTGTTTTCTGACCCTGGCTCTGTCCTTTGTCTAGGCTGTATCTCAAATTGCACCCTTTCCCCTATTCACCGAAGTGCACTACGTTTGACTGCTCTTTGCGGCTGTGCAGAAGTGAGATATGATCTGTGTGCTGATATCTGTTCATTACAGTCCAGTCCCTTCCCATCTGGGCCCATGGGTAAAACCTCTAGCCACTCTTATCGATCCTCCTTCGCCACCTTCAGTCTGCCCTTCCCTCACTTCTAACATTATCTTGACAACTTCATATCCTGCCTAAGCTCCTGTACTCTCTCATCTGACCCAACATCACAGAGACTATTTTTTCAATCTGTCATCTTTCTTTCTCTCTCTCTCTCTATTCATATCTCTCTCTCTCTCCAACCAAACACTCTATTCATCTCTCTCTCTCTCTCTCTCTCTCTCTCTCTCTCTCTCTCTCTCTCTCTCTCTCTCTCTCTCTCTCTCTCTCTCTCTCTCTCTCTCTCTCTCTCTCTCTCTCTCTCTCTCTCTCTCAATTCAATTCAAGGGGCTTTATTGGCAAGGGAAACATGTGTTAACATTGCCAAAGCAAGTGAGGTAGATAATATACAAAAGTGAAACAAACAATCAAAATTAACAGTAAACATTACACATACAGAAGTTTCAAAAGAATAAAGACATTACAAATGTCATATTATATATATATATACAGTGTTGTAACAATGTACAAATGGTTAAAGTACAAAAGGGAAAATAAATAAGCATAAATATGGGTTGTATTTATAATGGTGTTTGTTCTTCACTGGTTGACCTTGGGGCAACAGGTCACCCATCTTGCTGCTGTGATGGCACACTGTGGAATTTCACCCAGTAGATATGGGAGTTTATGAAAATCGGGTTTGTTTTTGAATTCTTTGTGGATCTGTGTAATCTGAGGGAAATATGTGTCTCTAATATGGTCATACATTTGGTAGGAGGTTAGGAAGTGCAGCTCAGTTTCCACCTCATTTTGTGGGCATTGTGCACATAGCCTGTCTTCTCTTGAGAGCCAGGTCTGCCTACGGCGGCCTTTCTCAATAGCAAGGCTATGCTCACTGAGTCTGTACACAGTCAAAGCTTTCCTTAATTTTGGGTCAGTCACAGTGGTTAGGTATTCTGCCGCTGTGTTCTCTCTGTGTAGGGCCAAATAGCATTCTAGTTTGCTCTGTTTTTTTGTTAATTCTTTCCAATGTGTCAAGTAATTATCTTTTTGTTTTCTCATGATTTGGTTGGGTCTAATTGTGCTGCTGTCCTGGGGCTCTGTGGGGTGTGTTTGTGTTTGTGAACAGATCCCCAGGACCAGCTTGCTTAGGGGACTCTTCTCCAGGTTCATCTCTCTGTAGGTGATGGCTTTGTTATGGAAGGTTTGTGAATCGCTTCCTTTTAGGTGGTTGTAGAATTTAACGGCTCTTTTCTGGAGTTGAAGCTTTCCTTTCCTTAAGTTTCCTTAAGTTTGGGTCACTCACTTCTCTCTCCCTCTCTCTCTCTCTCTCTCTGTCTCTCTCTCTGGCTCTCTCTGCCTCTCTCTCTCTGCCTCTCTTTCTCTGCCTCTCTCTCTCTGCCTCTCTCTCCCTCTGGCTAGAGACAGGCAACACAACCTTCCCCTTACTGTCTGGTTAGAGACAGGCAACACAACCTTCCCCTTACTGCCTGGCTAGAGACAGGCAACACAACCTTCCCCTTACTGTCTGGCTAGAGACAGGCAACACAACCTTCCCCTCACTGTCTGGCTAGAGACAGGCAACACAACCTTCCCCTCACTGTCTGGCTAGAGACAGGCAACACAACCTTCCCCTCACTGTCTGGCTAGAGACAGGCAACACAACCTTCCCCTTACTGTCTGGCTAGAGACAGGCAACACAACCTTCCCCTCACTGTCTGGCTAGAGACAGGCAACACAACCTTCCCCTCACTGTTTGGCTAGAGACAGGCAACACAACCTTCCCCTTACTGTATGGCTAGAGACAGGCAACACAACCTTCCCCTCACTGTCTGGCTAGAGACAGGCAACACAACCTTCCCCTTACTGTCTGGCTAGAGACAGGCAACACAACCTTCCCCTCACTGTCTGGCTAGAGACAGGCAACACAACCTTCCCCTTACTGTCTGGCTAGAGACAGGCAACACAACCTTCCCCTCACTGTCTGGCTAGAGACAGGCAACACAACCTTCCCCTCACTGTCTGGCTAGAGACAGGCAACACAACACTCACTCTCTCTCTCTCTGCTCTGTTTGAAGCACCCAACAGACAAGATGCAACCACACAAATCTATATTCACTTCCAAGGAAAAATACTTGATTGATTTAACTAAACCCTGATAAAAGAATGTAAAAGTCTTAGCAACAAGCCAAGACTAGAGTTTTGTTGATGGTGCATGATTGGCTTACATGGAATCTAAAGCTGTGAAGCAGTTGGAAAATACACTGAACCTACAAACAGAGCAAATTGAAAACAGGTACAGTAAGGAGCACAACAGGTACAGTAAGGAGCACAACAGGTACAGTAAGGAGCACAACAGGTACAGTAAGGAGCACAACAGGTACAGTAAGGAGCACAACAGGTACAGTAAGGAGCACAACAGGTACAGTAAGGAGCACAACAGGTACAGTACGGAGCACAACAGGTACAGTAAGGAGCACAACAGGTACAGTAAGGAGCACAACAGGTACAGTAAGGAGCACAACAGGTACAGTAAGGAGCACAACAGGTACAGTAAGGAGCACAACAGGTACAGTACGGAGCACAACAGGTACAGTAAGGAGCACAACAGGTACAGTAAGGAGCACAACAGGTACAGTAAGGAGCACAACAGGTACAGTAAGGAGCACAACAGGTACAGTAAGGAGCACAACAGGTACAGTACGGAGCACAACAGGTACAGTACGGAGCACAATAGGTACAGTACGGAGCACAACAGGCAGAGTAAGGAGCACAACAGGTACAGTGAGGAGCACAACAGGTACAGTGATGCTAACAACAGGTACAGTAAGGAGCACAACAGGTACAGTGAGGAGCACAACAGGTACAGTAAGGAGCACAACAGGTACAGTAAGGAGCACAACAGGTACAGTGAGGAGCACAACAGGCAGAGTAAGGAGCACAACAGGTACAGTGAGGAGCACAACAGGTACAGTAAGGAGCACAACAGGTACAGTAAGGAGCACAACAGGTACAGTGAGGAGCACAACAGGTACAGTAAGGAGCACAACAGGTACAGTAAGGAGCACAACAGGTACAGTGAGGAGCACAACAGGCAGAGTAAGGAGCACAACAGGTACAGTGAGGAGCACAACAGGTACAGTAAGGAGCACAACAGGTACAGTAAGGAGCACAACAGGTACAGTGAGGAGCACAACAGGTACAGTAAGGAGCACAACAGGTACAGTAAGGAGCACAACAGGTACAGTGAGGAGCACAACAGGCAGAGTAAGGAGCACAACAGGTACAGTGAGGAGCACAACAGGTACAGTGATGATAACAACAGGTACAGTAAGGAGCACAACAGGTACAGTGAGGAGCACAACAGGTACAGTAAGGAGCACAACAGGTACAGTAAGGAGCACTACAGGTACAGTGAGGAGCACAACAGGTATAGTAAGGAGCACAACAGCTACAGTAAGGAGCACAACAGGTACAGTAAGGAGCACAATAGGTATAGTAAGGAGCACAACAGGTACAGTAAGGAGCACAACAGGTACAGTAAGGAGCACAACAGGTACAGTGAGGAGCACAACAGGTACAGTGATGATAACAACAGGTACAGTAAGGAGCACAACAGGTACAGTAAGGAGCACAACAGGTACAGTGAGGAGCACAACAGGTATAGTAAGGAGCACAACAGGTACAGTAAGGAGCACAACAGGTACAGTAAGGAGCACAACAGGTATAGTAAGGAGCACAACAGGTACAGTAAGGAGCACAATAGGTATAGTAAGGAGCACAACAGGTACAGTAAGGAGCACAACAGGTATAGTAAGGAGCACAACAGGTACAGTAAGGAGCACAACAGGTATAGTAAGGAGCACAACAGCTACAGTAAGGAGCACAACAGGTACAGTAAGGAGCACAATAGGTATAGTAAGGAGCACAACAGGTACAGTAAGGAGCACAACAGGTACAGTAAGGAGCACAACAGGTACAGTAAGGAGCAGAACAGGTACAGTGAGGAGCACAACAGGCAGAGTAAGGAGCACAACAGGTACAGCAAGGAGCACAACAGGTACAGTAAGGAGCACAACAGGTACAGTGAGGAGCACAACAGGTATAGTAAGGAGCACAACAGGTACAGTAAGGAGCACAACAGGTACAGTAAGGAGCACAACAGGTATAGTAAGGAGCACAACAGGTACAGTAAGGAGCACAACAGGTATAGTAAGGAGCACAACAGGTACAGTAAGGAGCAGAACAGGTACAGTAAGGAGCACAATAGGTATAGTAAGGAGCACAACAGGTACAGTAAGGAGCACAACAGGTACAGTAAGGAGCACAACAGGTACAGTGAGGAGCACAACAGGTACAGTAAGGAGCACAACAGGTACAGTAAGGAGAACAACAGGTACAGTGAAGAGCACAACAGGTATAGTAAGGAGCACAACAGGTACAGTAAGGAGCACAACAGGTACAGTAAGGAGCATAACAGGTACAGTAAGGAGCACAACAAATATTTGATGGCCTCTTGGCGTTTTGACAGGGAACATAAACACTGTCAACATAGTAAAGGCACTAATACTGTATTCATGGGAAAGATGAAAGGGAAATCGGAAATATTATATAACTCTCACGTTGATGAATGAAGAATCAGCCTGTTTCCAAAGTGAAAAGAGCAGAGCAGACACGGTTCACAGTGGGGGAGGAAGCGAAGGGAATACCCTCTTATGGGTTTAATAATGTCTGCTGTGTGTGGAGCATGAAGGCTGGAGAAAGCTGCTTTCCCTCTTTCCCTCCGTCCGTCCCTCTGAATTATTCACGGTAAAGCTGCTGGATTTTACCATAGATGTTCCTGTAATTTTCAGGAGTGTGTATTGGAGGCGAAGTCAGGTGCAGGAGAGCACCTGACTTCGCACACTTTTTATTTCCGGTCCAAAATGACAGGACAAAGTAACATTAAAATGTGCCCAAAACACGGAACATAGAACTAAAAGTAATGCGCGTTACAATATCCACAATATCAATATACACGAAACACAAAGACATGATGGGGAACAGAGGAATAAATACATGTAGATTGATTGGGGAATGAAACCCAGGTGTGCAGGGAACAAGACAAAACAAATGGATGCATGAAAAAAATGGAGCGGCGATGATGGCTAGAAAGCCGATGACGTCGACCGCCGAACGCCGCCCGAACAAGGAGAGGAGAACGCCGACCCGAACAAGGAGAGGAGAACGCCGACCCGAACAAGGAGAGGAGAACGCCGCCCGAACAAGGAGAGGAGAACGCCGCACGAACAAGGAGAGGAAAACGCCAACCCGAACAAGGAGAGGAGAACGCCGCCCGAACAAGGAGAGGAGAACGCCTACCGAACAAGGAGAGGAGAACGGCGCCCGAACAAGGAGAGGAGCTGACTTCGACGGAAGTCGTGACAGTCATTTTCCAGCCTCATTAATAAATTCAAGAAGGATGGAGTCACACAAAGGCTAAGCTGAGTGGATGTCCTCAGTAAACCTGTCTGTTGTGTAGGGCAGCATGTTAACACACACAAACCTGTGTGTTGTGTAGGGCATGTTAACACACACGCGTGCACACACATACCTGTGTGTTGTGTAGGGCATGTTAACACACACGCGTGCACACACATACCTGTGTGTTGTGTAGGGCATGTAAACAAACAAACACACTCACACAGAGAACACATGACAACGTTATTCGACCCACCAGATTCTCGATGGTGTCGGGCAGCTAGGTACAGCAACAATATAATACTTTACAACCACTGTGATCTAGTGCAGCACTGTACTGTATACAAACAATAACATCCAAGCTAACTCATAGCAACTCTATTCCACGTAGCACTGTATACAAACAATAACATCCAAGCCAACTCATTCAGACAATCAGCAGTGCTTTATTTCAGCATTTTAGGATGTATTCTCTTCCTCAGGGACTGGCCCAGTGGATAGGGCAGCACTAACTACAAAACAATAATGTATTGAACCCACCACATTCAGAGTCAGCGGTATCAGTGATATGTTGGTTAAGCTCGTCTTTTTTTATACCTCAGAGGAGCCGGCAAACACAAAGAGAATAAAACTGTCCTGCCTGCCTTTCTCTTATTATTTCATTATATTATATATTTCATTATATCTTTCAGCTAAAAACTCACTAAGTGGGAAGCAGGGAGGGATCGTGGTGGCAGTGTGCCATCCTTTCTTGGCAGAGGTGGCCATGTTTGAAGATTACTGTGTGATAACCATGGCACAACCCTGATTACTGGTACGGTTTTATCAAATTACCCTTTTACCTCTGCCTTATTCCCGGAGCGTTGATATTTCTAAGTGAAGCTGTCTGCTCAGCATAACAATATTATATATTCGTATTTCTTCCTGATAACAGAACTTCCTTTCGTTGATTCTGCTGCCTGTGCTTTATCTTCAGGGTTGAAAAATTACAGGAACTTTAAATAAATTCCCTGGTTTTCCCTGGTTTCCCTGGTTTTCCCTGGTTTCCCTGGTTTTCCCAAAATCCAGGTTGAATAAATCCTGGTGTCAGGAGGGGAAAAAGCAAGAAATCCATAATCCTCCCACCAGTATTTCTGGAAACCAGGGAATATATTTAAATTTCCTACATTTCCTTAAATTTCCTCTTGCTAAAGACGAAAGTAAAATAAAATGCACAATAATACATGATGATCTACTGCTTCCTTCCAGTCTCCATGATGATCTACTGCTTCCTTCCAGTCTCCATGATGATCTACTGCTTCCTTCCAGTCTCCATGATGATCTACTGCTTCCTTCCAGTCTCCATGATGATCTACTGCTACGTTCCAGTCTCCATGATGATCTACTGCTTCCTTCCAGTCTCCATGATGATCTACTGCTTCCTTCCAGTCTCCATGATGATCTACTGCTTCCTTCCAGTCTCCATGATGATCTACTGCTTCCTTCCAGTCTCCATGATGATCTACTGCTACCTTCCAGTCTCCATGATGATCTACTGCTACCTTCCAGTTTCCATGATGATCTACTGCTACCTTCGAGTCTCCATGATGATCTACTGCTACCTTCCAGTCTCCATGATGATCTACTGCTACCTTCCAGTCTCCATGATGATCTACTGCTACGTTCCAGTCTCCATGATGATCTACTGCTACGTTCCAGTCTCCATAATGATCTACTGCTTCCATCCAGTCTCCATGTTCATATCCTGCTACCTTCCAGTCTCCATGTTCATATCCTGCTTCCTTCCAGTCTCCATGATGATCTACTGCTTCCATCCAGTCTCCATGTTCATATCCTGCTTCCTTCCAGTCTTTGGGCACTGTAGCCCAGGAGTAATGAGTCATGGAAGTAAAACAAAACAGTAAAAATGAAATATACTAAAAAATATAATTTAATTGTTTTACCTAAAAGTCTGCTAGTTTCTATATTTGGACACTACTTTATTTTGGCGTCTCTCGGCTAAGGTGATAATTATCCATACAAATAGAACAGTTTCCCATTCTCTATTGATGAGACTGGCGTGAGTAACGGCTCCCCTGGGGACAGGAGACAGTGAGGTTAGAGCCGAACCCATCTGGCCCGGGCTGGCCCAGTGACACCAGCTGGCTTACAACACAACACGCGTCAACCGTCAGATGAAGGGGCAGCCTCACAGCAGACGAACAGCTAGCCTCTAACCCCCCCAAAGCTCACCTCCCCATCCCACCTCCCCCTTCCGTCAGCTGTAACGTCAGTCTTTAGCTACTGAGGAGCACAGGCCCAGATATACTCTACTCTGCATCGGAGTGCAGTCCACAAGCTGTTACTATATTACTTCACACACAGTGGAAAATTAGAAACGTCATCTTTCGTTGACTAACAAACGTGCACTTAATTTTGGTAAACAACTGAGTCACATTTATCTGTATTTAAACAAAACTACAAAGCCTCTCAGAAAGGATCATGTCTCTGTCATGCTGCACCTGGGGCTCACTGTTAGCCAACACAGCGAAACACAGGATGCATCCCAAATGGAATCCTATTCCCTATTATAGTGCACTACTTTAGACTAGAGCACTATGGAACCCTATTCCCTATTATAGTGCACTACTTTAGACCAGATCCCTAGGGAACCCTATTCCCTATATAGTGCACTACTTTAGACCAGAGCCCTATGGATCCCTATTCCCTATATAGTGCACTACTTTAACTTCTTAAGGTATAGGGGGCAGCATCTTCACTTTTGGATAAATAGCGTGTTCAATTTCAACTTCCTGCTACTCCTGCCAAGAATATAAGATATGCATATTATTAGTAGATCTGCATAGAAAACACTCTGAAGTTTCTAAAACTGTTTGAATCATGTCTGTGAGTATAACAGACCTTATGTAGCAGGCAAAACCCCGACGACTAACCGTTCAGAATTTTTGTTTTTTGAGGTCTCTGTCTGTTCAGTGAGCTCTCATTGGGAAATTATATTTCTTAGGAACTTGTTTTCAGTTCCTACCGCTTCCACTGGATGTCACCAGTCTTTGGAATTTGGTTGAGGTTATTAATTTGTGCAATGAAGAAGTAGGCCAACTAGGAACTGGGTAACACTGTTGAGAGTTGCGCAAGACTTGAAAAGTAGCTTGGTTTGTTGTCTTCCTGTATTGAACACAGAACCCGTCTTCAATTTGATCGATTATTAACGTTTAAAAATACCGAAGGTTGTATTACAAAAGTAGTTTGAAATGTTTTGGCAAAGTTTACAGGCAACTTTTGAAATATTTTGTTGTGACGTTGTGCAATTTGGAAGCTGTTTTTTCCTGGATATATATATATATATTCCTTGGATATATATGGATGGAATTAATCAAACAAAAGGACCATTTGTGATGTTTATGGGAAATATTGGAGTGCCAATAAAAGAAGCTTGTCAAAGGTAAGGCATGTTTTATATTTTTATTTCTGCGTTTTGTGTAGCGCATGCAGGGTTGAAATATGCTTCTCTCTCTTTGTTTACTATGGTGCTATCATCAGATAATAGCATCGTTTGCTTTCACCGAAAAGCTTTTTTGAACTCTGACATGTTGGCTGGATTCACAACGAGTGTAGCTTTAATTTAGGATCTTACATGTGTGATTTAATGAAAGTTTAATTTCTATATAATTTTATTTGAATTTGACGCACTGCATTTTCCCTGACTTTTGGCCAAGTGGGAAGCAAGCGTCCCCTATACCATAAGAATTTAAGTGTGCACAGAGAGCTAACATTAATAATATGCATCTCTCATGGCTCAAAGTGGAGGGGAGATTGACTTCATCACTACTTGTCTTTGTAAGAAGTGTTGAATGCACCAAGGTGCCCGTTCAAACCACCAGCTCACAGCTCAGACACGCATACATACCCCACAAGACACAATCCCCAAGTCCAGAACAGACTATGGGAGGTGCACAGAACTACATAGAGCCATGACTACATGGAACTCTATTCCACAGTACTACATAGATCCATGACTACACGGAACTCTATTCCACAGTACTACATAGAGACATGACTACATGGAACTCTATTCCACAGTACTACATAGAGACATGACTACATGGAACTCTATTCCACAGTACTACATAGAGCCATGACTACATGGAACTCTATTCCACAGTACTACATAGAGACATGACTACATGGAACTCTATTCCACAGTACTACATAGAGCCATGACTACATGGAACTCTATTCCACAGTACTACATAGAGCCATGACTACATGGAACTCTATTCCACAGTACTACATAGAGCCATGACTACATGGAACTCTATTCCACATTACTATATAGAGCCATGACTACATGGAACTCTATTCCACAGTACTACATAGAGCCGTTACTACATGGAACTCTATTCCACAGTACTACATAGAGTCGTGACTACATGGAACTCTATTCCACAGTACTACATAGAGCCATGACTACATGGAACTCTATTCCACAGTACTACATAGAGACATGACTACATGGAACTCTATTCCACATCAGGTAACTGATGCAGCAGTCGAATCAGATGTAGCCATTTCAGTAAAATCCATCCATTCCTGTCTGTAATACAGCATGTTAAAATGTCATGTGTGGACCAGGTATTGTTTCATAGAGGACCTGCCGCTGCTACCCAGTGGGTTGTGATTGGACAGTTATTAAGCTGTGGTGTATTTTATTCATTATCTTAGCCTCAGCCTCTGCTCCTACTGTCGTCCCATTATAAATGATTACACTGATCTGAGGCGCTACAAGGCTTTACATGTCTGACAACATGTCACTCAGGGACATTATTCTGTCTGTCTGACAACACATTTCTCAGGGACATTATTCTGTCTGTCTGACAACATGTCACTCAGAGACATTATTCTGTCTGTCTGACAACATGTCACTCGGGGACATGATTCTGTCTGTCTGACAACATGTCACTCAGGGACATTATTCAGTCTTCGTTCTGACACATTATAGATTTAATCCAGTCTAATTCTAAAATAATTATTATTGGGAAAATTACAGTAATCTAATCAGCACAGATTGTTGTGTTGTTGTGTTTCTCAGATGATTAATTTGTTTGTAGTGTAGAGCACGGAATGGAATGACCTGTATTTCTCCATAAATTGGTCATAACATTTGATCTGATCTTCATCTAAGTCACAACAATAGACAAACACAGTCTGCTTAAACTAATAACACAAAACAATTATACGTTTTCATGTCTTTTTTGAATACACCGAGGAAGTGTGGAATTCGGCTCGAGGTCAAGTCAACAGATGAAGTGAGAGGAAACCTCTGGGAGGGGGGCCAGAGGGGCCCACCACAACGACCCTGCTACTGCAGTCCTATCTCACACAGAGGGGCCCACCACAACGACCCTGCTACTGCAGTCCTATCTCACACAGAGGGGCCCACCACAACAACCCTCCTATTTCACACAGAGGGGCCCACCACAACGACCCTCCTACTGCAGTCCTATCGCACACAGAGGGGCCCACCACAACGACCCTCCTATCTCACACAGAGGGGCCCACCACAACGACCCTGCTACTACATTCCTGTCTCACACAGAGGGGCCCACCCCAACGACCCTGCTACTACAGTCCTATCGCACACAGAGGGGCCCACCACAACAACCCTCCTATTTCACACAAGAGGGGCCCACCACAACGACCCTCCTACTGCAGTCCTATCTCACACAGAGGGGCCCACCACAACGACCCTGCTACTACAGTCCTATCTCACACACATACACTTCCACGCCCACCAAGGTTCTAGAATCAGACAGAGCCATGACTACACCAGTGAGAGGAATTCATTTAAGTTTTTGCCTAGCAACAGAGAAGTATTGGCTGTCTAGATGTGTGAGGAGTTGACCCCGCCTTGTAGGAGGTTATAAATATATGTGCTTGTGTAATCATGTCTGGTCTTTGCAGCTATTTGAGCCAGCGGGTGAATCAACTTGTTTTGAGATTTTCCTCGTCGCCTGGTTGAGTTTTTATCCCGTTTGATCAGAACCTAACACCACGAGGTAGACAGTGCCTTGCTCGACACAACAAATGACAGATAAATTAAATAATTTAACCTTTCAGACTCTCTCCAGTAGTGATACAATGTAATGGAACGTATCAACCTAAAGTGTAACATTGTGACATGTCTGTCTGCATTGTAGTAGAGACATCAAACTAATAACTCTATCTCAATAGAGAGAGAGAGGGAGGGAGAGAGAGAGAGAAGGGAGAGAGAAGGGAGAAGGTAGGGAGAGGGAGAGGGAGGACGAGGGAGGGAGGGAGAGAGAGAGAGAGAAGGGAGGGAGAGAGGAGGGATGGAGAAAGGAGAGAGAGAAAGGATGGGGAGGGAGAGAGAGAAGGGAGGGAGAGGGAGGGAGAGAGAGAAGGGAGGGATAGAGAGAGGGTTATGAAATTAGCATGTGTCCTTATCATAGAGCTGTAATAGACAGGCTGAGCTGTGCCCCAAATAGTACCCTTTGTGTGTGTGTGTGTGTGTGTGTGTGTGTGTGTGTGTGTGTGTGTGTGTGTGTGTGTGTGTGTGTGTGTGTGTTTGTGTGTGTGTGTGTGTGTGTGTGTGTGTGTGTGTGTGTGTGTGTGTGTGTGTGTGTGTGTGTGTGTGTGTGTGTGTGTGGTTTTAAGAGGGTTTTAAGGGGGTCCCTGCATCCTTATTTTTGCCAGTAGAAATGATGCCCAGCCCAGGGGATCACAACTATGAAGGGTTTATACAGACGAGGGAAAGAACTGGGAGTGTCATTCACACACACACACACACACACACACGCATGAATGCACACAAAAGCATGGACGGATGGACACACACACACACATAACACACACACGCATGCAGGCATGCAGACACACACACACACACACAAAAGGCCACATACACACATAGCAGTACCAGTCCTTGTCCCTGCACAGCCACGGCTCAGCCACAAAGCTGCTTAACAAAGCCTACACCTTAACATCACATGCCAAAACCTCACAATGCTACAATCACTTAACAATACAGAAAATTGTATTGCTAATATGCATAGCAGTGTTACGTGTCATTAGTAGAGACGCAACTGCTGTAGACAAAATGGTCTCCAATGTGAAATATATACAACTTGTTCTTTACAGGGCAGCGTTGAGGGTTGAGGGTTGAGGGTTGAGAGTTGAGCGTTGAGGGTTGAGAGTTGAGGGTTGAGGGTTGAGGGTTGAGGGTTGAGAGTTGAGAGTTGAGGGTTGAGGGTTGAGAGTTGAGGGTTGAGGGTTGAGGGTTGAGAGTTGAGGGTTGAGGGTTGAGAGTTGAGGGTTGAGGGTTGAGAGTTGAGCGTTGAGAGTTGAGGGTTGAGGGTTGAGGGTTGAGAGTTGAGCGTTGAGGGTTGAGAGTTGAGGGTTGAGGGTTGAGGGTTGAGGGTTGAGAGTTGAGCGTTGAGAGTTGAGGGTTGAGGGTTGAGAGTTGAGGGTTGAGGGTTGAGAGTTGAGCGTTGAGAGTTGAGGGTTGAGAGTTGAGGGTTGAGGGTTGAGGGTTGAGAGTTGAGGGTTGAGGGTTAAGGGTTGAGGGTTGAGGGTTGAGAGTTGAGCGTTGAGAGTTGAGGGTTGAGGGTTGAGGGTTGAGGGTTAAGGTTTGAGGGTTGAGGTTTGAGAGTTGAGGTTTGAGAGTTGAGGGTTGAGGGTTGAGAGTTGAGGGTTGAGGGTTGAGGGTTGAGTTGTTCCATAGTCTTTATCAAAAAATAACAAGAAATTAGAATAAAATGAACAGATGAGGCGTAAACGACAATACCTTCCTCCACCATTATTTTAGCTGAATACACGTAGATACAAAATGTATTAAAAAGTATTAAAAAAGATAATTTAACAGGAGAACTGAAACCGTCATTATTCTACATGCTTCCATTGAATGTTTAATTGTTGCTTATCTACGTAGCTATTTAGTGGCTGGGTTCTAAGCAGGCGTTCTGCTGAATCAATGCTATTTTATATAATTTAATGGGTAATTAACAAAGGAATAGTCCACATCAAAACAGCTGACATCTGTCCTCGCTGACTGAGGTGAATGATTCGTGGGTAAAAAGGTTAAGAGGGTAAAAGGGGGGAAACCCTGTAATCCTCCTGTTCAATGTGCTGCAAGAACTGAATAGTACAGATGTGGAATGTTAATTTGAGCTAGTTTGTGACAGCAGAAAAAGAATGCCGCAGCAACAAAACATTTTCATTATCAGGTGGATTATAGTTCATGTCTTTTTAATTTTTTGGGAGGAGGAGGGGAGGGGGGGGGGGGCTGATACATCTTTCGTTAGGGCAAATCAAGTCCAACATTTTAAAGTGGAAATTACAAAAATGCAGAAACCTTTTTAAACATTGAATATACTACAAGTATGCATTTCTTGCCGTGCAGGAATTTTTGAAATTAAGATCCTGCATCTGTAAGTGGGTTATTACAAAAACCAAGGTCCAGGTGAAAGTCTCGTCTAGATTGTGAACGAAACAGTTGAGCAATTTTGAAAAGTAATTGAGCGCTAAAGGTCAAGGAAATGACTGTGGAGAAATGAGCAAGAACACATTATAAGAAAGAACATTGTGAATAATTGTATTCCTCTGATGACTGTGGTGGAGTTATTGTTACGTGGCACTGAAAGACATGGTGGTTTAAGGGTTTTATAATCACTTCTAAATGGAAAGCTTTTAAGACAATACAACAAAAGTGGACCCCTCCCCCACCACCACCACCACCCCCACCCCACCCCATATTTTCTACATTCTATAAAAGCCTCAGTGTTCAGACGGGCAATCTGGGATTCAAGCAACAACAATTCGGACACCTCCGCCACTTTTCGGGGGTAAACAGCTGTAGGAAATGTACAAATTCTGAAATTCATAGATGGAGTTATGGATGTGAGGGCTGGAGGGAAGGGGATAGAGGAAGGGAGAGGGTGTGGGAGAGAGTGAGTGAGGGAGAGAGAGAGAGGGAGAGGGATGGAGAGTGTGAGTGAGTGAGTGAGTGAGTGAGTGAGTGAGTGAGTGAGTGAGTGAGTGAGTGAGTGAGTGAGATAGGTCAGGACGGAGAGAGGGAGGGGGGAGATGGATGGATGAGGAGAGAGGGAGGGAAGGAGGGAGGGATGAGGGAAGAGGGAGGGAGGGATGGCTGAATGGGGAGAGAGGGATGAGGGGAGAAGGAGAGGGAGAGAGAGTGAGGGAGAGAGGGATGGAGATGGAGGGATGGGAGAGAGAGAGGGAGAGAGGATTGGGGAGAGAGAGGGAGAGAGGGATTGGGGAGAGAGAGGGATGGGGGAGAAAGAGTGAGGGAGAGAGGGATGGGGGAGAGAGAGCTACACAGATTTTATCTCAGAATAACTGTTTTAATTAGCTGCACAGAATCAATTTATAATTAGGTCTTCATATTAATTAATTGAATGTAATGTTCAAGCCAATCACAGTCTTTTACAATTGCTTTGGAACAACACTGCATCAAATTAATGAGTTGTTACATTCCGGTATACAGAATATTAGTGAATCAAATAGATCAAATGTGATTGTTTTTTCACATGTGAACTTGCAATTACACATGTGAAAGTGAAAATCTAATTTGCAGTTTTGCTTGTGAAAATCTCACTTTCACATGTTGAATTGCAAGTTCACAACAACAACAAACAATCACGTGAAAATCTAATTTGCAGTTTCACATGTAGGACGTTTTAGACTGATCCAATGAACCATTTCATTTCTGTTCAAAATGTTGTATCAAGACTGCCTAAATGTGGCTACTTTGTTTATTAATAACTTTCCCAGTTCATAATTCTGCACTCTCCTCAAACAATAGCATGGTATTCTTTCACTGTAAAAGCGTGACGGAGATACTTTTGTGCTGATAATATCAAGCAAGGTCGAGAACAAAAAAAGAATGATATAGAAAGATAAAGATAAACCCTAAACTGTTGATTTCAAAACAAAATATTGCAAGGAAATCATTTTGAAATGTGAGATCATATGAACAGTAAATGGATGCCAAAAATATTTTTGGGGTGAATTGTTTTTATGATCTTGCGATTAAATATAATGCCTCCCTCTTTCCTGATATTTCTCCCCTTCTTTGGTTGTTACCCTGGACTTTGGTTGTTTGGTTGTTACCATGGGCTTTGGTTGTTACCCTGGACTTTGGTTGTTACCCTGGACATTGGTTGTTACCCTGGACATTGGTTGTTACCATGGGCTTTGGTTGTTACCCTGGACATTGGTTGTTACCCTGGACATTGGTTGTTACCCTGGACATTGGTTGTTACCCTGGACTTTGGTTGTTACCCTGGGCTTTGGTTGTTACCATGGGCTTTGGTTGTTACCATGGACTTTGGTTGTTACCATGGACTTTGGTTGTTACCCTGGACTTTGGTTGTTACCATGGGCTTTGGTTGTTACCCTGGACATTGGTTGTTACCATGGGCTTTGGTTGTTACCCTGGACTTTGGTTGTTACCCTGGACTTTGGTTGTAACTATGGGCTATGGTTGTTACCATGGACTTTGGTTGTAACCATGGGCTTTGGTTGTTTGGTTGTTACCCTGGACTTTGGTTGTAACCCTGGACTTTAGTTGTTACCTTGGGCTTTGGTTGTTTGGTTGTTACCCTGGACATTGGTTGTTACCCTGGACTTTGGTTGTAACCATGGGCTTTGGTTGTTTTGTTGTTACCCTGGACATTGGTTGTTACCCTGGACTTTGGTTGTTACCCTGGACTTTGGTTGTAACCATGGGCGTTGGTTGTTTGGTTGTTACCCTGGACATTGGTTGTTACCCTGGACTTTGGTTGTTACCCTGGACTTTGGTTGTTACTATGGGCTTTGGTTGTTACCCTGGACTTTGGTTGTTACCCTGGACTTTGGTTGTAACCATGGGCTTTGGTTGTTTGGTTGTTACCCTGGACATTGGTTGTTACCCTGGACTTTGGTTGTTGCCATGGACTTTGGTTGTTACTATGGGCTTTGGTTGTTACCCTGGACTTTGGTTGTTACCCTGGACTTTGGTTGTTACCCTGGACTTTGGTTGTTACCCTGGACATTGGTTGTTACCATGGGCTTTGGTTGTTACCCTGGACTTTGGTTGTTACCATGGGCTTTGGTTGTTACCATGGACTTTGGTTGTAACCATGGGCTTTGGTTGTTTGGTTGTTACCCTGGACATTGGTTGTTACCCTGGACCTTGGTTGTTGCCATGAACTTTGGTTGTTACCCTGGACATTGGTTGTTACCCTGGACCTTGGTTGTTGCCATGGACTTTGGTTGTTACCCTGGACTTTGGTTGTTACCCTGGACAACCAGGTTGGTCCAGGATGGGAAAACAAGTCTGGGAATGTTTACATGTTAGTAATTTAGCAGACGTTCTTATCCAGAGCGACTTACAGGAGCATTTAGAGTTGAGTGCCTTGCTCAAGGGCACATCGACAGGGATTCAAACCATCAGCCTTCCAGTTACTGGCCCAACATCCTTAACCCCTAGGCTGCCTGTTGTAAGGGTAGACGGGGAAGAGGGTGCCATTTGGAATGTGAACAGAGTCTCAGCAAACAGAATAGTGAGCAGACAACTGGGAACATTTCACTCAATAGTTTATCATTGCGGAACTATGCAGCTCATAATAGGATTGAGTAAAAGCGTGAAAAGATTTTGTTTAGAATTCATCCTAGAAACGTTGACTGTGCCTAATTGCTTTGTCCTTGTCTCTTCTGTCATAGGAATATTGTTATGTAGCATAACAACGCCGAGAGTCTTTCTGAAATAAAAAAAAAATAAAAAAAAAAAACGTGGACAGACATAGCGTTGTTGTTGCTATTTCTAGTTCTTTCCCTTCAAACACTCGGAGCTGAAACTTGAATTGAGGTTGAGTTCCAAATATCACCCTATTCCCTAAATAGTACCCGATGTCTACTGGTGAAGATAAGTGCACTAAAGAGAACAGTGTTCTATTTTGGACTCAGAACCTGTATTCCAACACCCAGAGCTGAATGAATCACTGCATGATGACTGTAAATATAAACCAATGGTTTTATCCCAACTCCTGGTATGCTAATGAATACGAGTGGCTAGGAGTTGATTTATTTACGTGAAATGTTTTGTCCTCTGTGGTCTAAACGTCCTCGTCCTCGTCCTCGTCCTTCTGTGAGGAGGGTTATAAAGGACACGTCCTCTCTGCTTTCACCCACAGCATAAACATCAGCCTGTAGCTGAGTTCCAGGATGTTGCTATTTTTCTACTAACCATATGTAATGTCCCAAACGGTACCTATCCACTATGAAGTGCACTACTTCGTACCAAGGGCTCATATTCTTCTAGGGAATAGGGTGCTGTTTGGGACGCAGCCCAGGTCTGGTTTGAACCTCACGGCCGACACCTCTAACATGCCACAACGATTTTTCAATTTCCATCCTCTTCCCTTTTACTCTGCTTGTTTGCTTCATGGCTGTCATGGGTTGGTAGAGCAGTGGCTCCTCTTACATTACAACTAGGAGGTATAGGAAGGGTTTGGTAGAGCAGTGGCTCATCTTACATTACAACTAGGAGGTATAGGAAGGGTTTGGCTGTTATGGGTTGGTAGAGCAGTGGCTCATCTTACATTACAACTAGGAGGTATAGGAAGGGTTTGGCTGTTATGGGTTGGTAGAGCAGTGGCTCATCTTACATTACAACAAGGAGGTATAGGAAGGGGTTGGCTGTTATGGGTTGGTAGTGCAGTGGCTCATCTTACATTACAACTAGGGGGTATAGGAAGGGTTTGGTAGAGCAGTGGCTCATCTTACATTACAACTAGGAGGTATAGGAAGGGTTTGGTAGAGCAGTGGCTCATCTTACATTACAACTAGGAGGTTAGGAAGGGGTTGGCTGTTATGGGTTGGTAGTGAGCAGTGGCTCATCTTAAATTACAACTAGGAGGTTAGGAAGGGGTTGGCTGTCATGGGTTGGTGGAGAGCAGTGGCTCATCTTACATTACAACTAGGAGGTTAGGAAGGGGTTGGCTGTTATGGGTTGGTAGTGAGCAGTGGCTCATCTTAAATTACAACTAGGAGGTTAGGAAGGGGTTGGCTGTTATGGGTTGGTAGTGAGCAGTGGCTCATCTTACATTACAACTAGGAGGTATAGGAAGGGTTTGGTAGAGCAGTGGCTCATCTTACATTACAACTAGGAGGTTAGGAAGGGTTTGGCTGTTATGGGTTGGTAGTGAGCAGTGGCTCATCTTACATTACAACTAGGAGGTATAGAAAGGGTTTGGTAGAGCAGTGGCTCATCTTACATTACAACTAGGAGGTATAGGAAGGGTTTGGTAGAGCAGTGGCTCATCTTACATTACAACTAGGAGGTTAGGAAGGGTTTGGCTGTCATGGGTTGGTAGTGAGCAGTGGCTCATCTTACATTACAACTAGGAGGTATAGGAAGGGTTTGGCTGTCATGGGTTGGTGGAGAGCAGTGGCTCATCTTACATTACAACTAGGAGGTATAGGAAGGGGTTGGCTGTTATGGGTTGGTAGAGCAGTGGCTCATCTTAAATTACAACTAGGAGGTATAGGAAGGGTTTGGTAGAGCAGTGGCTCCTCTTAAATTACAACTAGGAGGTATAGGAAGGGTTTGGTAGAGCAGTGTCTCCTCTTAAATTACAACTAGGGGGTATAGGAAGGGGTTGGCTGTTAAGGGTTGGTAGAGCAGTGGCTCATCATAAATTACAACTAGGGGGTATAGGAAGGGTTGGCTATCATGGGTTGGTAGAGCAGTGGCTCAGAAAGATATGTGTTGTTTGTGGAACAGTCTGGATGTTAAATCCAGTGAAATGAATAGCTGGAAGCCAGAACAATACTTTCAGGGATTTTGACTATGTATTTGTCTAAAGCTAACCATAGCAGCAGGCTATACAGAGGAGACAGTAGGACAGGCAAGCGTTGTCTTCCTGTCTGACCACCTCTCAGATGTATGTGACGGGGAGACTTTGACAGTATTGCCTGCGGCATCATCAACTACAGAGACAACGCTGCAACAATAAGCTTAAAAAGGAAATAAAGCCCAATGAACCAAGTTTTCATTCGAAACAAATCAAATTCCAAATGGTTTAAATGACAACTAAGCTAACCAACTCAATGCCTTTCCATTGGTCAGCGGTAGTTAACCTTTCCATTGGTCAGCGGTAGTAAACCTTTCTATTGGTCAGTGGTAGTAAACCTTTCTATTGGTCAGTGGTAGTAAACCTTTCCATTGGTCAGCGGTAGTAAACCTTTCCATTGGTCAGCGGTAGTAAACCTTTCCATTGGTCAGCGGTAGTAAACCTTTCTAGTGTTTTTCCATTGGTCAGCGGTAGTAAACCTTTCCATTGGTCAGCGGTAGTAAACCTTTCCATTGGTCAGTGGTAGTAAACCTTTCCATTGGTCAGTGGTAGTAAACCTTTCCATTGGTCAGTGGTAGTAAACCTTTCCATTGGTCAGTGGTAGTAAACCTTTCTATTGGTCAGCGGTAGTAAACCTTTCCATTGGTCAGCGGTAGTAAACCTTTCTAGTGTTTTTCCATTGGTCAGTGGTAGTAAACTTTTCCATTGGTCAGTGGTAGTAAACCTTTCCATTGGTCAGTGGTAGTAAACCTTTCCATTGGTCAGTGGTAGTAAACCTTTCCATTGGTCAGTGGTAGTAAACCTTTCCATTGGTCAGCGGTAGTAAACCTTTCTATTGGTCAGCGGTAGTAAACCTTTCTATTGGTCAGCGGTAGTAAACCTTTCTATTGGTCAGCGGTAGTAAACCTTTCTATTGGTCAGTGGTAGTAAACCTTTCCATTGGTCAGCGGTAGTAAACCTTTCTATTGGTCAGCGGTAGTAAACCTTTCCATTGGTCAGCGGTAGTAAACCTTTCTATTGGTCAGCGGTAGTAAACCTTTCTATTGGTCAGTGGTAGTAAACCTTTCTATTGGTCAGTGGTAGTAAACCTTTCCATTGGTCAGTGGTAGTAAACCTTTCTATTGGTCAGTGGTAGTAAACCTTTCTAGTGTTTTTCCATTGGTCAGTGGTAGTAAACCTTTCCATTGGTCAGTGGTAGTAAACCTTTCCATTGGTCAGTGGTAGTAAACCTTTCCATTGGTCAGTGGTAGTAAACCTTTCCATTGGTCAGTGGTAGTAAACCTTTCCATTGGTCAGCGGTAGTAAACCTTTCTAGTGTTTTTCCATTGGTCAGTGGTAGTAAACCTTTCCATTGGTCAGTGGTAGTAAACCTTTCCATTGGTCAGTGGTAGTAAACCTTTCCATTGGTCAGCGGTAGTAAACCTTTCCATTGGTCAGTGGTAGTAAACCTTTCCATTGGTCAGCGGTAGTAAACCTTTCTATTGGTCAGCGGTAGTAAACCTTTCTAGTGTTTTTCCATTGGTCAGTGGTAGCAAACCTTTCTAGTGTTTTTCCATTGGTCAGTGGTAGTAAACCTTTCTAGTGTTTTTCCATTGGTCAGTGGTAGTAAACCTTTCCATTGGTCAGTGGTAGTAAACCTTTCCATTGGTCAGTGGTAGTAAACCTTTCCATTGGTCAGTGGTAGTAAACCTTTCCATTGGTCAGTGGTAGTAAACCTTTCTAGTGTTTTTCCATTGGTCAGTGGTAGTAAACCTTTCCATTGGTCAGCAGTAGTAAACCTTTCCATTGGTCAGCGGTAGTAAACCTTTCCATTGGTCAGTGGTAGTAAACCTTTCTATTGGTCAGCGGTAGTAAACATTTCTAGTGTTTTTCCATTGGTCAGTGGTAGTAAACCTTACTAGTGTTTTTCCATTTGTCAGTGGTAGTAAACCTTTCTATTGGTCAGCGGTAGTAAACCTTTCCATTGGTCAGCGGTAGTAAACCTTTCTAGTGTTTTTCCATTGGTCAGTGGTAGTAAACCTTTCCATTGGTCAGTGGTAGTAAACCTTTCTATTGGTCAGCGGTAGTAAACATTTCTAGTGTTTTTCCATTGGTCAGTGGTAGTAAACCTTTCTAGTGTTTTTCCATTGGTCAGCGGTAGTAAACATTTCTATTGGTCAGCGGTAGTAAACCTTTCTAGTGTTTTTCCATTGGTCAGTGGTAGTAAACCTTTCTAGTGTTTTTCCATTGGTCAGTGGTAGTAAACCTTTCTAGTGTTTTTCCATTGGTCAGTGGTAGTAAACCTTTCTAGTGTTTTTCCATTGGTCAGTGGTAGTAAACCTTTCTAGTGTTTTTCCATTGGTCAGTGGTAGTAAACCTTTCTATTGGTCAGTGGTAGTAAACATTTCTAGTGTTTTTCCATTGGTCAGTGGTAGTAAACCTTTCTAATGTTTTTCCATTGGTCAGCGGTAGTAAACATTTCTATTGGTCAGCGGTAGTAAACCTTTCTAGTGTTTTTCCATTGGTCAGTGGTAGTAAACCTTTCTAGTGTTTTTCCATTGGTCAGTGGTAGTAAACCTTTCCATTGGTCAGTGGTAGTAAACCTTTCCATTGGTCAGTGGTAGTAAACCTTTCCATTGGTCAGTGGTAGTAAACCTTTCCATTGGTCAGTGGTAGTAAACCTTTCTAGTGTTTTTCCATTGGTCACTGGTAGTAAACCTTTCTAGTGTTTTTCCATTGGTCAGTGGTAGTAAACCTTTCTAGTGTTTTTCCATTGGTCAGTGGTAGTAAACCTTTCCATTGGTCAGCGGTAGTAAACCTTTCTAGTGTTTTTCCATTGGTCAGTGGTAGTAAACCTTTCTAGTGTTTTTCCATTGGTCAGTGGTAGTAAACCTTTCTAGTGTTTTTCCATTGGTCAGTGGTAGTAAACCTTTCCATTGGTCAGTGGTAGTAAACCTTTCCATTGGTCAGTGGTAGTAAACCTTTCCATTGGTCAGTGGTAGTAAACCTTTCCATTGGTCAGTGGTAGTAAACCTTTCTAGTGTTTTTCCATTGGTCAGTGGTAGTAAACCTTTCTAGTGTTTTTCCATTGGTCAGTGGTAGTAAACCTTTCCATTGGTCAGTGGTAGTAAACCTTTCCATTGGTCAGTGGTAGTAAACCTTTCTAGTGTTTTTCCATTGGCCAGTGGTAGGGTCAAGAGGCCAGTTGATCTCTGACTCTCTCTCATCCCCTATCTGTTAACTCCATGTGTTTACATCCAGGAGGTCCTTCTTGTTTGCTGGAGAAGAGGAGTGATGACTGATGACCTCACAATGGGCTCTATTCATCGTTGACTGATGACCTCACAATGGGCTCTATTCATCGTTGACTGATGACCTCACAATGGGCTCTACTCATCTGACTGTCTCACCTTGTGCACTCCCACACTTACCCTCAACCACACTCTCCTCCTGTCCAATCATCCATGCACCCCCCACCATCCTACACCCTCCTCCTGCACCGCCTACCCCCCCTTCTTCCCAATCCTGGGCGATAAAGGGCCAATCTGTCGTGGATCTTGTCCAGTTTGGCATCTGCTTAACGACCCCTCAACAGCAGATGGAGAGCCTCTGCCCCTCTGGGCCCTGCTGAGTTCCCGCTGAGGAACTGCTGAGGCGATTGGTCACAGGTCACATTGTGGATCCGCACACTGTGCCTGACCTGAAAATGATCGACTTGGAGAAGTGGTGGCATAAATTAAAGGAGGAGATGGAAGGAACTGTTATTAGGAGGGACTGTTATTAGGAGGAACTGTTATTAGGAGGGACTGTTATTAGAAGGGACTGTTATTAGAAGGAGATGGAAGGGACTGTTATTAGAAGGGACTGTTATTAGGAGGAACTGTTATTAGGAGGGACTGTTATTAGGAAGGACTGTTATTAGAAGGGACTGTTATTAGGAGGGACTGTTATTAGAAGGGACTGTTATTAGAAGGAGATGGAAGGAACTGTTATTAGAAGGGACTGTTATTAGAAGGGACTGTTATTAGGAGGAACTGTTATTAGGAGGAACTGTTATTAGGAGGGACTGTTATTAGGAGGGACTGTTATCAGAAGGAGATGGAAGGAACTGTTATTAGGAGGAGATGGAGGGAACTGTTATTAGAAGGAACTGTTATTAGGAGGGACTGTTATTAGGAGGGACTGTTATTAGGAGGGACTGTTATTAGGAGGAACTGTTATTAGGAGGGACTGTTATTAGGAGGAACTGTTATTAGGAGGGACTGTTATTAGGAGGGACTGTTATTAGGAGGAACTGTTATTAGGAGGAGACAGAAGGGACTGTTATTAGAAGGAGATGGTAGGGACTGTTATTAGAAGGGAATGTTATTAGAAGGAGATGGAAGGGACTGTTGTTAGGAGGAGATAGAAGGGACTGTTTTTAGGAGGAGACAGAAGGGACTGTTATTAGAAGGAGATGTAAATGACTGATATTAGAAGGAGATGGAAGGGACTGTTATTAGGAGGAGATGGAAGGGACTGTTATTAGAAGGAGATGGAAGGGACTGTTATTAGAAGCGGACTGTTATTAGAAGGGACTGTTATTAGGAGGAGACGGACGGGACTGATATTAGAAGGAGATGGAAGGGACTGTTATTAGGAGGAGACGGACGGGACTGATATTAGAAGGAGATGGAAGGGACTGTTATTAGAAGGGACTGTTATTAGAAGAAGATGGAAGGGACTGTTATTAGGAGGAGATGGAAGGGACTGTTATTAGGAGGAGACAGAAGGGACTGTTATTAGAAGGAGATGGAAAGGACTGATATTAGAAGGAGATGGAAGGGACTGTTATTAGGAGGAGATGGAAGGGACTGTTATTAGAAGGAGATGGAAGGGACTGTTATTAGAAGGGACTGTTATTAGTAGGAGATGGAAGGGACTGTTATTAGAAGGGGACTGTTATTAGAAGGGACTGTTATTAGGAGGAGACGGACGGGACTGATATTAGAAGGAGATGGAAGGGACTGTTATTAGGAGGAGACGGACGGGACTGATATTAGAAGGAGATGGAAGGGACTGTTATTAGATGGGACTGTTATTAGAAGAAGATGGAAGGGATTGTTATTAGGAGGAGATGGAAGGGACTGTTATTAGGAGGAGACAGAAGGGACTGTTATTAGAAGGAGATGGAAAGGACTGATATTAGAAGGAGATGGAAGGGACTGTTATTAGGAGGAGATGGAAGGGACTGTTATTAGAAGGAGATGGAAGGGACTGTTATTAGAAGGGACTGTTATTAGAAGGAGATGGATGGGACTGTTATTAGAAGGGGACTGTTATTAGAAGGGACTGTTATTAGGAGGAGACGTACGGGACTGATATTAGAAGGAGATGGAAGGGACTGTTATTAGGAGGAGACGGACAGGACTGATATTAGAAGGAGATGTAAGGGACTGTTATTAGGAGGAGACGGACAGGACTGATATTAGAAGGAGATGTAAGGCACTGTTATTAGAAGGGACTGTTATTAGAAGGGACTGTTATTAGAAGGAGATGGAAGGGACTGTTATTAGAAGGGACTGTTATTAGGAGGAGACGGACGGGACTGATATTAGAAGGAGATGGAAGGGACTGTTATTAGGAGGAGACGGACGGGACTGATATTAGAAGGAGATGTAAGGCACTGTTATTAGAAGGGACTGTTATTAGAAGGGACTGTTATTAGAAGGAGATGGAAGGGACTGTTATTAGGAGGAGATGGAAGGGACTGTTATTAGGAGGAGACAGAAGGGACTTTTATTAGAAGGAGATGGGAAAGGACTGATATTAGAAGGAGATGGAAGGGACTGTTGTTAGGAGGAGATGGAAGGGACTGTTATTAGAAGGAGATGGAAGGGACTGTTATTAGAAGGGACTGTTATTAGAAGGAGATGGAAGGGACTGTTATTAGAAGGGACTGTTATTAGAAGGGACTGTTATTAGAAGGAGATGGAAGGGACTGTTATTAGAAGGGACTGTTATTAGGAGGAGACGGACGGGACTGATATTAGAAGGAGATGGAAGGGACTGTTATTAGGAGGAGACGGACGGGACTGATATTAGAAGGAGATGTAAGGCACTGTTATTAGAAGGGACTGTTATTAGAAGGGACTGTTATTAGAAGGAGATGGAAGGGACTGTTATTAGGAGGAGATGGAAGGGACTGTTATTAGGAGGAGACAGAAGGGACTGTAATTAGAAAGGGGATGGAAAGGACTGATATTAGAAGGAGATGGAAGGGACTGTTGTTAGGAGGAGATGGAAGGGACTGTTATTAGAAGGAGATGGAAGGGACTGTTATTAGAAGGGGACTGTTATTAGAAGGGACTGTTATTAGGAGGAGACGGACGGGACTGATATTAGAAGGAGATGGAAGGGACTGTTATTAGGAGGAGACGGACGGGACTGATATTAGAAGGAGATGGAAGGGACTGTTATTAGGAGGAGACGGACGGGACTGATATTAGAAGGAGATGTAAGGCACTGTTATTAGAAGGGACTGTTATTAGGAGGGACTGTTATTAGAAGGAGATGGAAGGGACTGTTATTAGGAGGAGATGGAAGGGACTGTTATTAGAAGGGACCGTTATTAGAAGGAGATGGAAGGGACTGTTATTAGAAGGGACTGTTATTAGGAGGGACTGTTATTAGAAGGAGATGGAAGGGACTGTTATTAGGAGGAGATGGAAGGGACTGTTATTAGAAGGGACCGTTATTAGAAGGAGATGGAAGGGACTGTTATTAGGAGGAGATGGAAGGGACTGTTATTAGGAGGAGATGGAAGGGACTGGTATTAGGAGGTGGGGAACTGTTAACTTGTTTCAGAGGACATCTTTCATTTTCAGTTAGAAAGCACCATTCAAAATACAGTATAAATACAAATGTTATGTCAAGGTCCAATTCAGCCTCAGAAAACGAATATCCAATCTCTCCGTAATGACCTCAAAAAGGCTAAACCTCCGTACAGAGACAAAACCAGCCACGTCGAGGACATGGATGTCTTGCTTCCGGACAAGCTAAACACCTTCTTCGACCGCTTTGAGGATAACACAGTGCCACTGATGCGGCCCACTACCAAGGACTGTGGGCTCTCCTTCTCCGTGGCCGACGTGAGTCAGACATTTAAGCGTGTTAACCCTCGCAAGGCTCCCGGCCCAGGCGGCATCCCTAGCCGTGTCCTCAGAGCATGTGCAGACCAGCTGGCTGGAGTGTTTACGGACATATTCAATCTCTCCTTATCTCAGTCTTCTGTCCCCACTTCCTTCAAGATATCCACCATTGTTCCTGTACCCAATAAAACAAAGGTAACTGAAATAAATTACTATCGCCCCGTAGCACTCACTTTGAGAGGCTAGCGTCATGACTGTCCACGAGAATCCAAATGGGTCAGATCAGGTTTGCAAAGAATAACTTCAATCAGACCCCCTTTCACCCATAGAGGGGGGAGGAAAGAACTGGTGGGAATTAACAACTCAAGTCCTGTTGTAAATCAAGGGAGAAGATCCAGGCCTGTGCTCTCCAAATTCACCATAGGGATTTACTCAACAGACTCCCCCCCCCCCCCCGCTATAACCCTAACTAATTCAAAAGCGAATACTGGAACAATAATTCTAACGTAGAATGTGGTGAATGGTCAGAGGCAATCTATAGAACACTAATATAATGTTGTTTGTTATTTTGTGATGTCATTAAAATGTTATAAAGGAAACACTGTAATTTGGAAAATATACCCACTACATGGATGAAGTTTCCGTACCATGTGTTGTGCATGTTATATGAAAACCGATAAAAGTGTTTTTGTTAAGCGAGGGATGTGATTTGAAAATCTATAAGAGATCATTGTTTTCCATAACTTTGCACAGTGAGTAATCATCGCCAACTTGTCGGAACCGCCCCTTTCGAGCAAAAGGTATAAATGGAAGAAAAAAACATTGGTTCTGAAAGACGTGAAGCAACAGCAACATGTCTAATAATGGTTTGAACTTAGAAATCTCAACAGCAGGTAGAGACCAGAAACTCACCTCCCGGACAATCACTGGTACGGCTGATTAGC